>NW_026867549.1:923068-1084087 GCF_020745735.1 Hemiscyllium ocellatum
CAATGCACGCATTCATCAGATCCATTTTAAGAATAACAATTTAACAGTAAACTGACATTTAGTCTACAGGTGAGACAGCTCCAGCTGTCACAAGCAGACACAGAGAATCCAAGTTGGCAACACGTCAAGCAGCTGACTGACAGCCCATCACTGTTCAGGGACAGTTCGAGATGGGGACCCACTGCTGGCCTCACCAGAGACACTCCCGTCCAATCATTTTCAAAAATCGTTTTTTTCGGGTACATTCCCTGTGTCAACCAAAAACAAATTCATCACACTGTGGGCTTTGTCATTTGAATACGTGTTTCATCTGGTCAACGTTTAAAATCAGGCAACACCAGGTTATAGTCCAACAGGTTTATTTGGAAACACTAGCTTTCGGAGCGCTGTTCCTTCGTCAGAGGGCTTAGCCTGTCGTCCCTTTCTGAACCTGACCATCTTCTGCTGCCTCACTGTATATGGAAATTCTCACAGACTCACCCTGGTCTCCTTTGTCCCTGGGGAACAAGAATCCTGCCATCTTTGTCGGGACAGTCAATATAGAGTCATAGAGTTAACAGCATAGTAAGAGACCCTTCGGTCCAACCCGTCCGTGCCGACCAGATATCCCAAACTAATGTCGTCCCACTAGGCAACACCCAGCCCAGATCCCTCCAAAGCCTTGCTATTCATTTGAACCATGCAGCAAATAATTGCATGGTACCATAGGTCATCTTGTCAAACAATTGCAAACTTTATTGTGCAAATGAGAAGCAAAGAAAAGCATCATTATTTAACACAATCCTCATATCTCTGTGATGTTTTGAATTCAATTCCACTTTAAGTGTCCCTGACGTTTACCTCCTGAAGTCCTGAAAGGTCATTCACTTTCGAAAGGGATCAACCCAAACGTTTCCCACAGCCCGCTGTAATTTACACCGATTTCTGTCCAGTTTCTCATTCTTATACCTGTGATTTTTAGAACTTTCTCTCTGAAAATGTCCCAGAGTCTGTGCTGTCAGAACTGCCTGTCAAAAGACCTGCAACTGGTTCATGGTTGGTTCCCACCTTGCTTGGTGATATTATTCCCATGCGTTTTAAAATTCAAGGGCAGGTTTGCTTTCTAGATTTCTTGTTATTGTTCCTCATCTCCATTCAGAGGAAAAGCTATTTACCTCTCAAAAATGTCAACAGCTGTCTCAATGTTGGACTTTACTTTCTTTCTAGATTCTTCCCCAGGGCAGGATTGACTGGCGAGAGGGGTCATGGTATTAAGATTTTAGGAGAAAGGTATGGATGGGACATCAAAGGTAGGTTCTTTCGGCAAAGAGCTGGAAAACGTTGCCAGCGGTGATGGTGGAAGTAGAGTCATTCGGGACATTTAAGCGACAGCTGGACATGCACATGGACAGCAGTGAATTGAGGAGTGTGAAGGTTATTTCATTTTACATTAGGATTGATCCTCGGCACAACATCATGGGCCAAATGGCTTGTTCTGTGCTATACTTTTCTATGTTCATATGTTCCAACACTTTGACTCTTCCACATCTGGCTGAGGTTTAAAGTCTTTGCGAACTTCACCCACCCTCCTCTCTGACCTATCACCTCCATCCCCAACCCAATCACCTATTGTACTCTTTAGTATCTTCTCACCTTCCCTACACCTCCCCATCCCCATTTATCAGTCCACACTGGAGAGATGAAGGTGGGAGAGGAGGGCAGAACAAATAGATGTGAAAGGCGATGTACAGGTGAAAATGGTGGTGCCGAGTTGGCGGTTTGCGACAGGGAAAACTGGGGTACAGGGGTCGCGGTGCATGGTGGAGTGAGTAGGCGGAGGGGAGAAATGAGGAAACTTGTAAAATCCACATTTCTCCGGTGAGGTTGCAGGGTGCCATGGTGGAAGATGAGCCATTCTTCCTCCAGCTTGGGTTGGAAGGGTTTTGTGATGGAGTTGGCCCAGGACCTGCATATACTTCGAAGAGTGGAAGGGAGCAATTGATGTATTCAGCGATGGGGTGGCAGGGTTGGTTGTTGCAGGTGTGCCAGAGGTATTCTCTGAAAAGTTGCACAATTTGGCGTCCTGTCTCGCCAATGTATAAGAGATCACAGCGGGTGCAATGGATATAGTAGGTGACATTGGTTGGGGTACAGGTAAATTTGGACCGTACGTGGAAGGATCCCTAGGGAGCTTGGATGCAGATTGTCGGGGGTGGGGGGAAGTTGTGGTTGCAGGTTTTTCACTTCGTGCGGTGATAGGGGAAGGTGTCAGGAGTGGGTGGGGTGCCGTGGATCTGACCAGGGATTCACGGAGGGAATAGTCTCTCTGGAATGCTGTAAGAGGTGGGAAAGGAAATATGTCTCTGGTGGTGGGGTCAGTTTGTCAGTGACAGAATTGGCGGAGGATGATAAAGCGCAGTTTGGTGGGGTGAAAAGTGAGGACAGGTTGGGGGCGTGTGGCTCCATCCTTGTTGCATTGGGAGGGTTGGAATTAGAGGATGGAGGTGCAGGTCGTGGAGGAAACGTATTGGAGTGCATCGTCAACCACGTGGGTGGGTATATTGATCTTTGAATAAGGAGGCCATCTGGGATTTCCCACAATTCCTGGATAAGTACAATGAACATTTTGGAAAATGTTTTTCTAATAACGTTTTCAGCTGAGTTGGCAACTCAGAATAGAAGTTTTTCATCGCTTTCTGGCACATCTGGAGTGACGTACTGAACATAAACGTGTTTTGGAATTGATGACATCTATTTTCACTCGTGGTAATCACATTAGAACAAATTGGTGTCTCAGAAGCTTCTGTCTTTGGGGCAACATTCCCTGGAGAAAACACCAGCCGCTTTTCCCAACAATGATATACTCCTTGATCACCAGAACTTTTACTTTAAAAGTTCTACCCTTTGACAGTGAGAACATACCAGTTCTATTGACTCAGTTACAGTGTTGGCATCATCTTTTGACTACCTTGTGTGGAAAGATTTGAGCGTTTAGACAGGAGTGAAGATGACAATCCGATTGATCACAATCTTCTCACGTGGTGAGGCATCTCGAACGGCTGAATAGCTTTCCTGCTCCTCATTCATATCGCCAATGTCTGACAGCTTGCTGCCAACACAAGACCGAGTGCCTTTAATCGACAGCCATACTGGAGATTACATCCTCCAGCTCCAAGCTCAGCAAGCCTTCCGGTTTCATTTTGCCTCAGCGATTCCAAATGACTTGCCATCTTTACAAATCCCCATGTACCTTCTTTGAGAAGCGTCCCTGTCAATTAAACAAAACCCCTCAGAACATGACCGTCTCTATGCCAACGTGGCACGTTATTCGAGAAAATAATCTGAAGGAAACGGATGGGGATAATTTTGTTCAGTTCACTGAATGCTAGAGAACAGTTTAGCCAAGCATTGCAACCTTGCAATCTTGCCGGATAATTGAGGTTGTTTGTCAGATGAAACAGCTTCTACCTTCCGAACCTTTCTTCATTCAGTGCTTCGTATGGCATTTGAAGCATCCACCTCACTGGAAGCAAAGTGGTGAGGGTGGCCACTCTAGCAGAAAAAAACAACCCTCTGAGCTGCCCACTTCACCCACTGGCAGGATCAACATGGTTCAGTCCTAAACATGATGAGCAGCAATACTCCTGCAGTCAATGGTGATCCCGCTGGAGTTCCTGCAGGCTGGATACTCGAGAGAATTCCTTCTGCCATCGAGAGCAGGCGGGCGGCCTCTCTCAAATGTGAACTCGCTGGTGTCTCTGCAGGACGGATAATCGAGAGAATTTCTTCCCGCTCTGAGAGCAGGTGAACGACCTCTCCCGGGTGTGAATTTGAAGGTGTGTCTGCAGTTCGGATAACTGAGTGTATCCCTCCCCGCACTGAGAGCAGGTGAACAGCCTCTCCCCATTGTGAAGCTGTTGGTGAATAACCAAGCCACACGGCTGAACAAATCTTTTACCACTGTCAGAGCAACATTATGGCCTCTCCTCAATGTGAAGTCGCTTGTGTCTCAGCACGTTGGCTGAACTGATGAATTCCTTCCCACAATCAGAGCAGGGGAATACACACTTGCTTGCCCGCCAATGGGGTGGATGCATCAATGAGTCTCTTCCCACGGCCAGAGGTGCATGGCCTCTGCACAGCGCGACATTTCTGTGTGTCCGAAATTTGGAGAGAACACTGAATCCTTTCTTACATACAAAACAGGTGAATGGCCTCTCCCCCGCATGTCTGCGCTCATACATCTCAACAGCAGGTGAGTAATAGATTCCCTTCCCACAGTGCCTACATTTCCAGGGTTTGTCCATGCAGAAACTGTTCGCATTCCCTCTCCAGGTTTAACAATCAGTGGAAGCCTCGTCCAAACACTGAACATGTGAATGGTCTCTCTCAGTTGCGAATTGTGCTATTTTCTTATTAGGCTGGTTTCAGCTTTTTTCACTTTCGGTGCACTGAAACACTCTCACACGGCATGTATATATCATAATGTTTTGTTTGAAACACTTTAAAGCAAACAGATCAGAGAAAAAAATTCTCCCTCCACGGTGAATCATGCACTACGTTCTCTTTCTCACAAATCCAGTGATTTCAGATCTTGACGTGATGTTAATTTTAGATTTCATTCTCCAAATCCTTCCTTTGTATTATCCTGAAAAAGTTGATTAAAAAGTCATCAATACCTCAGTGCAAGATAAAACTTCAAAGTAAATATTTGCAAGGTGATGCACATTCATGAGAACTAGTAGATTTCGATTTGCTGTTGGTGCGTACGGCATGGGCCGAACGGCCCGTTTTATACTCCAAGGTAGAATCCCGGTTTTAGAGTCGTTCACATGTAGAGCATGAAAACATACCTTTCAGTCCCTCTCATCCATGCTGACCTGATATTCTAACTGAATCGAGTCCCATTTTCCTGCACCGGCCAATGTCCCTGTAAACCTTTCCTATTCATCTCCAGATCCAGATGTCTTTCAAACGCTGCAACTGTACCAGCGTCCACCACTTTCTGTGGCAGTTCATTCCATATGCACACCATCGTCTGTGTGAAAAAGTTGCCCCTTCGGTTTCATTTTTTTCTTTCCCCTCTCAGCCTTAAGCTATGCCTTCGAATTCTGGACACCCTCTCCCCACCATTTGTCTATCCTCTCCATGCCCCTTGTGATTTTATAAACCATTACAAGTTCACCACTCAGCCTCCGAATTTCCAGGAAAAAAAAACGCAACCTGTTCATCCTCTCCCTATTGCTCAAACCCTCCAACCTTGGTACATCCTTGCTAATATTTTCTGAAACCTTTCAATTTTCACAACATCTTTCCGATTGAAAGATGACAAAAATTGCATGCAACATTCCGAACCTTGCCTAACCAATATCCTGTCCAGCCACAACATGACCTCCAAACTCCAATACTTAATGCTTTGACGAATAAAGGAAAGCCCTTTTCCCTATCCTGTCTACCTGCGGCTCTACTTATTAGGAGATATGAAACTGCACTCCAAGGTCTCTTTGTTCAGCAACATTCCCTATGACCTTACCAATAAGTGTACAACTCTTGCTCTGACATGCTTTCCAAAAATGCAGCCCCTCGCATTTATCTGAATTCAACTCAATTTAACACTCCTCAACACATTGGCCTGGCTCATCAAGATCCTGTTGTACTCTCAGGTAATCTTCTTCGCTGTCCACTACACCTCTAATTTTGATGTATGCTGCAAACTTACTAATTAGAACTCCCATGTTCACATCCAAATCATTTATACAATAATGAAACGTAGTTGTCCCTGCACTGATCCTTGTGTCACTCCACTGGTCATGAGACCACCAGTCTGAAAAGCATCCCTCTACCACCACCGTCTTCGAACCAGTTTTTTTATCCAAATGACAAGTTCTCCATGTATGCCATGTTAACCTTGCTAACCAATCGCCCATGGGAAACCTTGTCGAACGCCTTACTGAAGTCCATACACATCACGTCCAATGCACTGCGACATCAATCCTCTTTGTTACTTCTTCAAAAACCTCAATTATGTTTGGGACATGATTTCCGATGTACAAACCTATGCTGACTATCCATGACCAGTCCTTGATTTTCCACTACATGTAAATCCTGTGTCAACCACTGATGCTAAATTCACTGGTCTAAGATTCCCTGGTTTTTTCCCCCACCCCCTTGCTTAAACAGTGACACCACGTTAGCCAACCTCTGGTCTTCCAGCACCTCACCTGTGATTATCGATGATACAAATATCTCAGCAAGGGGCTCAGCAACACTTCCCTGGCTTCCCAGATTTCTCGGGTACACCTAATCACTTCCTGGTGACTTATCCACCTTTATGCATTTCAGGATATCCAGCACCTCCTCGTCTGTAATATGGACATTTTTCAACATTGTCCCTTCTATTTCCCACATTCTATATCTTCCATGTCTTTCTCCACAGTGAACGCTGATGCAAAATATATGTTTCATGTCTCCCCATCTCCTGCAGCTCCAAAGGAAGACTGCCTTGCTGATCTATGAAGGGCCCTATTCTCTCCATAGTTACCCTTTTGTCCTTAATGTGTTTGTAAAAACCTTTTGGTTCTCCTTAATCCTATTTGCCAAAGCTATTTCTCTAGTCATCCACCATTCCCTGCATCTACCTCCTTTTCCTTTCACCCTAAGAAGAGTATACTTCCTCTGGACTCTCGATATCTCATTTCTGAAAGCCTCCCATTTTCCAGCTGTCTGTTTTCCTGCAAACATCTACGACCCCCACCCCACCTGCCAATCGGCTTTTGAAAGTTCTTGCCTAACAACGTCAAAATTGCCCTTCCTCCAATTTAGGCCTTCAGCTTTCAGATCCTGTCTAACCTTTTCATTTACTATTTTAAAACTAATGGAATTATGGTCGCTCGCCTCGAAGTGCTACCCCAATGACACCTCAGTCATGTTCTGCTTAATTTATCAGGAATAGGTCAGGTTTTGCTCCATCTCTCGTACGAACAGCCACATGCTGAATCCGAAAGTTTTCTTGTACACACGTAACAAATTTCCCTCCATCAGAACCCTTAACACTACGGCAGTGCCAGTCTATGCTTGTAAAGTTAAAATTCCCTACCATAACCACCCTATTATTCTTACAGCAATTTAAACTTTCCTTCCAAATTTGTTTATGAATTTCCCGCTGACTATTAGCGGGTCTATATTGCAATCCCAATAAGGTGATCATCCCTTTCTTCGTTCTCTTTTCCACCTAAATAATGCAGCTGATAAACATTGCTACACTTCAACACCCCCACCCCCCCGCCACCTCGCTACCCCGCTACCCCACTCCTGTCTTGACTCCCTTCCCATCGTACCTACAGCATCTGTATCCTGGAAAATCAAGCCATTTTTCTGTAATGGATATGCTATCCCAGTGCTATATTCCTCATCATATGCTTATTTCATCTGCCTTCTCTTTTAGGTCTCTTGAATTGAAGTAAGTACAGTTTAATTTGTCAGTCCTATCTTGTTCTCTTTTTGATTCCTTCCAGCCTCTGACTGTTCGACTTGCTTCCTTTCTCAACTACACCAGTCTTAGATTGATCTCTTTCCTCAATATCTCCCTGGGTACCCCCAGGCCACCCTCTCTCGCCGCCCCCATGCAAGTCCTTAAAGGAGTGGGAGGGGGAGTTGAAATGTTCAGTCACAAATCCTTCAGCCACATCCTGAAGCAGACTCGCTACCACAGCCACATCATCTTCCTCAGTGCCTGCCTAGTAATTCCGCATGGACTCCTGAAACCACACAGTGGCTGCACACTTCAACTCCCTTTCCCACTCCGCCAAGGACCTGCAGATCTTGGGCCTCCTCCACTGCCAAACCCGAACCACCCGACACAGAATGAAATAACGCCTCATCTTCCGCCTTGGAATCCTGCAACCCCCGACTTCATGCAGATTTCACCAATTTCCCCCCCCCCCCCCCCCCCACGTTACTTCAGTCCCAAGCTTCCAACTCGGCACTGCCCTCTTGACCTGTCCATCTTCTTTCCCATCTATCACTCCATCCTCCTCTCCAACCTGTCAACTTCACCACCTTCATCTACCTCACATTCTCACCCACCTTCCTCTAGCCCCAACACCCTCCCAGTTATCTCGCAGCCCCCAGCCCACAAACCTCGTTCTTGATGAAGGGCATATGCCCGAAACGTCGCTTCTTCCCGGTCCTCGGATGCTGCCGGACTAGCTGAGCTTTTCCAGCACCACAGTCTTGACTCTGACCGCCACCATTTGCTATCCTCACTTTGTCCTGGTGGATGTTATATTCGCACGGTATTTCCAAATATGTACAGTATGACAAAAAATGGCATAGTTCAACCTGATATTAATTTAATGCGTCATCACATTGTCAGCTCTTGCCTGGAAATCACGCTTTTTAATTGCAAACATTATGAAACGACAGACTTTTGCGAGCCAGACAAACGAGTGCACAAAACCGACTGAGTAAAGGATAGCACAGACACACGGAGGCATTGTTCGAAAAGCTCGGCTGGTCTGGCAATATGAGTGGAGAGAAATCAAAGTTTCAAGTTTCGGGTCGAGTGACTCTTCCTCAGAACAGTAACCGATGTCACTGTCTGTTACAGAGCGGGAGACATGGACCTCACTTTCTAGATAATGTTCCCTTCCCTGGATTCACTTTCCAAACGTGCAATTCTTGCAAGTCAGCAGTTTAAACCTAAATGAGAAAAAAACAGAAAAAACAATAAAATGCTCCCAGATGTTTTCCCACAGGAGGATGGTTCAGTCTTGTTGAAGGTGCATCTTCATTCAGTGAGAGATGAGGAGCAGCAGCACTTTCTCTGGGTACCAATCAGCAGCTTCATTGTCCAACTTCCGCATTCAGACAATAGGGAAGCGCTGATTGCCTGGCGGCTCATCTTACTTTCGTCCTCCATGGATTCCCATTGGCCAACAGTGATGATAGTCAATGGAGGGCGCAAACTACCTCCTGCGCAAGCGCGATTCTGATGTTTAGCTAAATGAATCTATTTCTTTGTTTGTACGTAAATCAATTGATTGAGGTTGTCCACCACAGCGCATCCACATTATTCCTTTGTTCAACTAGGGCTTTGCAACCTGCTAACCCTCTGTGTACAATCATCCAGATCAATGAATCGAGGAGCAGTCTCGTTTGAAGGGAATGGATGCTCAGTTTTATTTTTCAGACTGAATTCTCTACCGTGTGGAAACATTCCTTTCAGCCCAACAAGTCCACACTGACCCTCCAAAAAGTAACCACCCAGATTCAATTCCCTCAGGCAATTTAGCGTGGCCGATTCAACTAACCTGCACATTTTTGAATTTTGGGAAGTAACGGGAGCACCCTGAGGAAACCCACGTAGACAAGGGGAGAATGTGCAAACTCCACACAGAGTCGCCTCATCAGAGTTCTCCACCTCTCTATCTTTCCCCATTGCGCACTCTGCTGCTAATGCTGAAGGAATCTCACCGACACATTAAGGAAGGAACTTGAGATTGAGTAGCAGGCGTCTGCAATTCAAGCCTGACCCACCCTTTAATACGACCGTGCCTGATCCCACCTCAGCCTTAACTCCACTTGTCAATGAGTTAGTAATTAACATTCTGTCTGTGTACTGTTTTCAATTTAATCAATGAACTGACATCTAACGCACTGTGAGAAATGAACTCCATTGTTTCAAAACCAGTTGAGGGAATAATTCCTCCTTATCATTCTTTTAAATCTAATGCCTCTTAGCCTCAATCTCATCTATTCTCTCATTGTACATGGGCGTGGCAGACTCAGGGAGAATACATTTCCGGTGTCTTGTTGCTCCTGAGAATGTGGGGTGAGCTGCTTGAACTGCTGCAGTCCATGTGCTGTGGGTTAACCCACAATGCCCTTGGGGAGGGAATGCCAGGAGTTTAACCCAGTGACGCTGAAGGAATGGCTGATATATTTCCAGAGTCGTGACTAGTTTGGAGGGGAACTTGCAGGGGGTGGGGCTCCCGTGCATCTGCTGCTCTTATCCTTCCAGATGGAAGAGGTCGTGAATTTGGAAGGTTCTGTCTGAGGATCGTTGGTGACTTTCTGCAGTACGTTTTGTAGATTGTCCCCACTGCTGTTTCTGAATGTCCATGGTGGAGGGTGTGGATGTGGTACCAATTAAGCAGGCCTGGTCATTGTCAATTTTAAATGTTGTTGAAGCTGCAGCCATTGCGATAAGTGGGGCATCATACTCCCTGATAGGCAACAGCAAAACACAACTGATTTAATCTGTGTTTGTCTCTCACTCCCTCTGAGTCTTTCTATTTCCCTTCCTGACTCTCAATTGCCAAGTATCTTGACTCTCTCCTTCTCTAGCTCAATTTCTATCCCTCGCTCTCTACTGTCTTGATCTCTCTCACAGATTCTCCCTCTGGATAAATGCCAGCTGTTGTATTTTGGTACAAAAGGCAAGGGTAGGTCTTGCACAATTGATAGTGGGACTTTAGGCAGTGTTGCAGAACAGAGATCGATACGTTCACGTTCATTGTTCATTAAGGTCTGTGTCACAGATGGACAGGATGGTTTAAAAAGCTGTTTGGCACACTTGTTTTCATAGGTGAATCCTTCTGTTTAAGAGTTGGGATATCATGTTGAAATTGTACAGAATATTGGTGAGGCCTCTTTTGGAATACCGTTTCCTGTTCTGGTCGCCCAGTTACAGGAAGGATGTTAGCAATGTGAAGGGGGTTCAAAACTGATTTACAAGGATTGTGCAGAGTATGGAACGCTTGAGTCATCAGGATAAGCTGGGACTTTTGTCACCGGAGCATAGGAGGTTGAGAGGAGTGACCTGACTTAAGTTTGTAAAATAACGAGAGGCATAAATCATGTTGTTGGTGGTTGTCTTTTCGTTAAGGTGGGGAATTTCAAGACTAGGGGGCACATTTTTGAGGAGAGAAATTTAAAGCAGACATCAGAAATAATTTTCTTACAGAGAGGGTTGTTCACATTTGGATTGAACTTCCCAATGAAGTGGATGATGTGGGTACAATAGCAACATTTAGAAGACATTTCGATGGGTATATGAACAAGAAAGATTTGGAAAAACATGGGACAGCAGCAGGCAGGTGGGACTAGTTTAGTTTGGGATTATGCTTGGCATAGACTGGTTGGACTGATCGATGTGTTTCAGTCCTCTATGTCTTTCTGTCCACCTCTCTTTTTCTGTCGCATTCCACAGCTGTCTTTCTCTCTCATGTCTCTCTCTGTCTGCCTTTGAGAACAACAGTGTTGTTCTGACATGGATCAGAATGGTCCAGATTCCGCCCGCTGCCATTTCCTGGCCCGAGGTGACCTAGTCTGGAGTCCAGGTGTCCAGGCTGTGTCTGTCCATACCCATTCCTCTTTGGCTACGATGTGCTAGACGAATGGAGGGCGTACAGGTGCTACAAAGTGTAAACCTAAGCTAATCCCTGACTGTCACTTCACACAGTTAATCACACATGGCGCATCAGGAACTGTGGACACCTAGCTTTATGATTTATCTTGCTCTATCCCCGATCTATTTCAATCACTGTGTCTCTACTTTTATCCCTCCATCTCGCTCTGCCTGTCTTGATCTATGTGCCTTTTCTCACTGACCTTCTCTCTTTGTTTCCCAATGGCTGTTTTTATTTCTCTCCCCCCTCTCCCTCGACGTCTAATGGTTTGTCACTGCTATCTCAGTGCCCTCTTACTAAGTGGCTCTCAATCCGTTCTGTCTCTCACATGTTCTGTCTAAACTTCTACCTATCTCTGTTTCACAGTCTCCATCCCTTGAGCACCAACAACGTCATACATTGCATACCATAGCTCTTCACTTCCCACCATCTCTCCATGATAGGTCATTCATGAGGAAGTCCTTCAGTGACATTTCACCCTCAGACCCTCACTGAGGAAAGTGATCGATCTACAGCAATACCACTTTGTCCATCTGTCTAGATTTCTACTTCACCATCCATACCTGCATTCTGACTCCCAGTCACAGAATGTGGAAAGGACAATGTACCTAACTCACCGCGACAATCTCATCCCTAACATCATGCTTCACCAATTTATTCTCTTTGCTGAATATTGTGACAAAGTATTCGTTTCGTTCATTCAGTTGGCCAAATCTTTCCCTGGCTATATTCTTGATTTTTTTACCCATATTAAAAAGAAACCACTGAATTATCCTTCATCCTGTTTGCTAACGACAGTTCATGACCCATTTTAGTCCTTTTAATTCCTTGTTTATGTTTTTGTCCACTTTCCGTACTTACTTCATTGGCTTCATCAGTTTCCATCATGTTCGACCTTACAAATGCTTCCCTTCTCTTCCTGTCTAAGGTCTTAATATCCCGGGTCATCGGAGGTTCGTTTAACTTGCCATTAGAATCCCTCATTCTCTCAGGAATGTGCCACTTGTGAAATCTTGTCAACAGCTGTTTGAAATAATCCCATATGTCCAATGTAGTTTTACCCTAAAATACCTGCGTCCAATCAACATTTTCCATTTCCTGCCTAAATATTATATACTTTGCTTTCACTCATATTAAGGGTACTGCTGTTATCGCTATCCGTGAACATCTTAGAGTCGTGGAGATGTGCATCATGGAAACAGATCCTTCAGTCCAACACTTCAATGCCGACCAGATATTCCAACCTAATCTAGTACCACCTACCAGCACCCGGTCCATATTGCTCCAAACCCTTCCCATTCATATACCAATCCAAATGTCCTTAACTGTTGCAATTGTACCAGCCTCCACCACTTTCTCTGGCAGCTCATTCCATACAAGTACCACATTCAGTGTAAAACGTTTGCCGATGAGGTCTTATTTATATCTTCCCCTCTCACCTGAAACCTATGCCCTCTAATTCTGGATTCCCCGACCCAGTGAAAAGACTTTGCCTATTTATCCTATCCAAGCCCCTCATAATTTTGCAAACCTCTATAAGGTCACCCCTCAGCTTCTGGCACTCCAGTGAAAACAGCCCTCGCCTGTTCAGCCTCTCCATGTAGCTCAAATCCTACAACCCTGGCAACATCCTTGGAAATCTTTTCTGAACCCTTTAAATTTTCACAATTTTTTTTCCGATACGAAGGAGACCAGAATTACATGCAATATTCCAAGAGTGACCTAACGAATGTCCTGTACAGCCGCAACATGACGTCCCAACTCCTGTACTCGGTACTCTGGCTAATAAAGGAAAGCATACTAAATGCCTTCTTCACTATCCTTTCTACCTGCTACTCCAATTTCAAGGAGCTATGAACCTGCACTCCAAGGTCACTTTGTTCAGCAGCACTCCCGAGAACTTTATCATTAAGTGTATAAGTCCTGCTAAGATTTGTTTCCTAAAATGCAGCGCCTCACATTTATCTGAATTAAACTCAATCTACCACTCCTCAGCCAATTGCCCCATCTGGCACAGATCCTGTTGTAATCGCAGATAACGCTGTTCGCTATCCACAACATCACAAGTTTTGGTTTCATCTGCAAACTTACTAACTGTACCTCTTATGCTCGCATCCAAATCATTTATGTAAATGACAAAAAGTAAAGGACCCAGCACCGAGCCAGTGGCACTCCACTGGTCACATGCCAATAGTGTGAAAAACAATCCTCAACCATCACCCTGTGTCTTCTACCTTTGAGCCAGTTCTATATCCAAATGGCTAGTTTCCCTGTATGGCATGATATCTAATTTTGCTAATCAATCTCCCATGGAGAACTTTGTCGAACGCACTACTATAGTCCATATAGGCTACATCTACTGCCCTGGCCTCATCAATTCTCTTTGTTACATCTCCAAGAAACTCAATGTAGTTTGTGAGAAATGATTTCCCATGCACAAAGCCATGATGACTATCCTGAATCACTCCTTGCCTTTCCACATACTAAAACACCGACGATGATATGATTTGAACCCACACGTGTGGACCACAAGAGATTAGCAATCCATCGCTTTAACAACTCAGCAACCTCACATTACAGCGACAAAGCATATTATTATGGTCACTTCTCCCAAAATTCTTCCACACTGAAACTTCACGTATCTGGCCTGGCTCAGTTCTTAAACTCAGGTGCCTTCCCTAGTTGGACAGTTTATCTATTGTGCCAAGATTTCCTGCAGAAGGGTCATTACAAATTCTGCCCACACAAGTTTCTAGCATGTCAGGGGAGTTAAAACCACCCACCACATCAACCTTGCTGTTACATACTTCCAAGATCTGTCTGCATGTTCTCTCACCTGCTGGTCGTTGGGAGGCCTGCAGTATACACCCAAATTTGTGATTCCACATTTCCTATTCCTGAGTTTTAAACAATTAATCTTGCACTGCCCCATGCATTTGAATATGCTCTTGAGTGTTTATACTACACCTGGAATTGTTTATTCAACAGGAACTAAATTCTTCTCCTCCATATTCCTTATAATGCACCGCAGAGGCATGCCATTTCAAGATCTCAGATCGAGACTTGATTTTAACAATTTCACTCCGTGTGGGGCGGTTCGTGCCTCTTGCAGGGAAGTGTAGTCCTCAGGCTCCATTTTCAGCTGAGCACTGAATTTAACAATTTCACCCAATGTGGACTTTTGAAGATCCAGACAGGTAGATTTAGATGCAGGCCCGGTCTCATGCTAGTGTTTGTTGATCTTTCATGGAATCTATGGGACTGAGAGCTCCCACATGTATGAACGTCCATAGGAGGAAAGTTCCCGGTTCCATCTTGACCTAGTACTGCCGAGAATACCAATCTCTTTCCTAACCAGAGATAGTTAACACCCAGTAATTGATGGAAATGAACATACTGGCCTTCTGTTTGGAAATAAGCCAGGTGAGTCAGACCAGTCTGCCTCATCTGCCAGTTTTCCTGACTTTTCATTCAGGGACTGACCAAGACCCACAATGTAGGGAAACGTAAACCTGCGCAGCATCTTGGGGAGTTGACCATACAGAATGCTGTGAAACTAAGGACTTTCACACTCATAGCTAGATGCATGTACACACAGAGCAGGAGAGTCCCAGGCTCCATTCTCGGGCCCTTTCCAAAATTGATCTCACACTCAATGATGAGGGGTTAAATTGAGATCAAAGTTTGGGGATGTTTAGGCCTAAGATCAAGATCCTGGGGCTGGTACTTGAATTTGACCTCGCGTTAGCTCAACTCCAGAAATCAGGGATAGAGAGTGCTGATTGAATCTTGGAACGATATGATGCACATCCCACTCGCACATGGCCCTGATGCATGTCTCGGATGCAACTCAGACCTCGTGCTATGTTAGTCAATTAGCCAATATCTCCACAAAGCAGACAAATATCGGCTCAGGATGCATCGGGGACCTAGAGCTGGGATAGCCAATTAACCAATTTTATTCCCAGTAGTGGATTTAATGCAGAGGCATATAGGACTAGGCTGCGTACTGCTCCGAGTGCGAGTGAGACAATCATAGTGCTGGACCAATATTGCTGCTCAGTGCATGGAAATCTCGGTTCTGCCTCTGTTTTAGATTTGCTGCACCAATTGGCTGTGCATTTGACTGAGGCATCAATGTGGCCCAAATGATGTTGTGGGTCATTACTGCACCACGGCTGACTGCAGCCTCGCCAGCCCGGTCTCTCAGTTTCCATGATTACCCTTCAAAGTGTCCTGAATTCCCACCTCCAGGAACTCGCCCACTCCTGGCAAAAACATGGAGGATTGGGAGTCCTCTACTCACCTCTCTCAGCACGGTGCATCCTGCACAATGTCGTGGTTGAGCAGGAGTAACTTAATGAGATCTGGCACCATCTCCACCAGCAGCTAAAGCTCTCCATCACCAGCTTCCAGGGCTTGGATGGCACCGGGGCTGTGTGATAGCTTCGGTGGTCTCCAGCAAGGATGGGGCAATGGGCAGCTCCAAAGGTCCTCCGGCCCATCCTTGGCATGATGCAACGGGAGGCCAGTGTCAACATCACAACACAACTGGTTGAGCTGACGTGTTGGAGGTTTGAAGTCTGTGTCCGAGCAAGTAGGGCCAAGAATTGGTTGATGTCAAACATGGTCCAAAAGCATCAGGCCTAGTTTTTAATGGGAACAAAATTGAAGAATTTCATCGAGGCCTCGCTCACAAACCTTCCCTTCCACTCCAGCACTACAAAAGAGAGTGAATCACATCTGTTCCCTACCTGCAACCTTCCAACAAAAACCCCACGACATAACTCAAAAGACAGAGAGAAAGCGAACGACCTGGTCCTCGGGAGGGAAGGAGGAGAAATTGGATAATGGAGGGGGGAGTTTGGAAAAATGGGGGCTTTGAATTTAGAGGCTAGGTGTTGTGGTAGGGACGGGTTTGGGGTGCATCAGGCATGGCATTATAGTTGGGGAAGGGTTTTAGGTGATCAGCACAGCGTAGAGTGCATGGGAGCGGCGTTTGGGGAGCGCTGGGCTATCCACAGTGTTTGGGGAAGGACCTGGGTGCACTGCGAAGGAAATAGTAGTTGGTGGGGTTTGTGCAATGGGCGGGGCCGTGTTTGGGAGCGATGTTTGATAGTGAGCTGGGCAAAGAATTGTGTTTGGCAGCGGAGATTGGGTTGTTTTGGGCGGTGCACGGTGTTTGGGGACAGGGTTTTGGGTTTGCTGGCGTGGCAAAATGTTTGATGGCGGAGTATAAGTTGTACTGGGTGGGGCACAGTGTGTGGGGTGTGCTTTGCGTGTCACAGTGTTTGTGGGTGGAATTTGGGGTGGGCTGGGCGGGACTCAGAATTTCGGGGAGTGGTTTGGGGCGAGCTGGGCAGAGCACAGTGTTCGGGGGGAGTTTGGGGTGTGCTGGGCGGGACACAGCGGTGGGGGCGAGGTTTGGAGAATAGGTTCTGTCGAATGGGATACTGAAAACAACAAAATATTGAGTCCAGAGTGGGTCAAGGGCTGTATCCATAGAGAGTGAGGAAACTCAAGTTTTGAGTTTAGATGTTGATGTGTCGCGCGAGCAGCATTTATGCAACATTGCTGGGGCGATGGTTGGACTGCTGCGACTTAGATAGAATGTTGACAATTCAGATGAAGTGATCAGACTGTGTGAATTTTAGAACAACTGTGTTTCTATCTCCCAAACTGGCGAGATTAGACTGTCCCATTGGTGAGGGCGTGAGGGGAGAGAGCGTGATAGAGAAGGTAAAATGCTAAGCTGAAAGAAAATGAAGGAATGAGCTCACAATTTGAAGGTGCTGAAATCAATATTAGTCGAGAAGTTTGTGAACAAGCTTCGTTTGAAGATGAGGTGTTGCTTCTCCAGCTTTCGCTGTGATTCACTGGAGTATGGTAGAATACCGAGGACGGACCAATGGGCTTGAAAGCAGGATGCAGTGTTAAAATGACTGCACTCAGGGAATGTTGGGCTTATGCTTGTACACAGACTGGAGGTGTTCAAATGGGGATTGACACTGAATGTTGAGCAGGGCTTCAGAGCAGAGTGGATCTCACTTAAGCACAAAACCAGAGATTCTGAAACAAACGGTGCAATTCACACTGACAGACAGCAAGGTTCAGAGAAAGAATAAATCCCACTTTCAATGTACGTCCCGAAACAAAGTTCCATATTCCCAGAGATTGGGGAATCTGACAGTGAGAGGTGGGCAGCAAATGAAAGGTTCTTGGTCATGTAAAGTTCAGGCACTGGAAAATGCAGAAGTAATTCAACATTCTCTTACATCGTCGTAGATTGACACAGTGTATCAAACACAGGACGCTTTGCGCAAACGCCAATCAGCAATCATTGAAGTGGAGACTGAATTACTATTTTTTTTGTATAAAACTGTTCAATCAAGTATGAAACCACCATCAAACTATATTAAGACTGGCATTTCTTTGAACGGTATGTTTCGAGAGCTCAACTTTTAGTATTCCCTCGAGGACCTGTCCAAGATCACCGGAATTCAATTGCATGCATCGTTTTCGAATCTGCAAATGTCATCATTCAAGATAGTGAGGGCAAGCATTGGCTAGAGTTAAGGACTGTAACACAGTTGGTCAAATTTACATTTAAACGAAGTACTATAGAAGAAGGACAATGTGTAATTTGTGCATAGTTTTTAGCTTTTTTGCCATTTATTGATGAGAATTGCTGAATGGAAAAGCAGAAGATTGGAGAAGTAATACAGGATTTTCTTCATTCGTTCCATGACTGGAAATTTCGAACATAGCTTTTAAAAGTTGCTGAAGCAAGATTTCTGTCAGATTTCTCAAAACAGGCAGAACGTTATCTGAAATAACCCAATGAAAAATAGTAATAAAAGCTGATGGCGAGTTCACTGGTTTCACAGATACTAAAGCTTGTGCATGGCTCTGGAATGAAATAAAAGAAAATACAGTAGAATGAGAAAATGTCAAAACGATGGAGTGTCCAAGCAGAATCTGTGTTATATTCATGGAAAAGGGATCCTCAGGGAAACAGCTGCATCTAACAATGGTGTTGTTTGAAGATACATCCACAGAGCATCAGCATTGGATCTCTGAGTTCAATGACATTTCCACAGGGACGCTTGATACTACTTTCATTCAGAAACAAATGCTTTCGTATTACCTTTGCTGTCTTTGTAGATTCCAATTCGGTATGCCTATCTCTGCAATCCATTTGGTGCTTTAATACTGCAGAGATCCCGCACGCCCTCGGACAAGACCCAGTGCACAAAAAGCAAAAGCACTCCTGGACTGTTTTCACGTTTTGACGATTTCTCCAACAACTTGTGCAATAGCTGCAACTTCCTCTTTCTGCAACCCACCAGCACGTGGTACTTCGGCGTGAGTTCGGGTGGGGGAGTTCGAATCCTGCACCGAACTATGCTCAGCACACTTTACCGTTTGGAAGAAATGTCAAATGAATCACTTCCTCCCCATTGTGCAAAATTCTCACTCTCAACCAATTCTCAGATATCATTATTCAACCCGATGCAAGTAAGGTTGGAATGAATTACTCTATGAATTAGCATCCCCCAAACCCCCACCCCCTCAGTAATCAAAATAATTGAAGACAATACTATGGGCCGTATTCAGCTGAAGGGATTCCAGTGATAGATGGATACCCGCTTTATCAGGAGCTGAAAGGTTAACTAGACTACTTAAATTTATGTGTCTCCAGGCATAATCCAATTGTGATGCGAAAATTTGACTTGATAGAAAAACAAGTTACCAGGTAAACTCTTGCTGCGTCTGTTGAGAATCTCACGTAGTGTTCGAGCTGCACCAATCCGATCAAACCTTCGAGTGTTTCATTACGTTTCAGACGTCTGCTTCAAGATGGTGGATACACATTTTCTCGAGTGGGGATGAGTTCCACATCACAGAAACCATTGCAACTAATCTGCTCCTGCATCAATGGCAATAAAATGATGAATAAAGTTCAACGCCTAGTTGATCCTTTCTTTGTTGAACCATTTAGCCCTGTCGGACAGAAAATGATTTTGTTGACAACCATGTAAGGAATAGTATCCTGCAGCACACAAGCTTAACACATCATTTTCTTTCCTCGTATGCACATTACAACAGGGTTTGCAGGACGGGTGTTATCTCTCGACCATATCCTCTTATCTCTGGGATGTGAGAATTTTCTTGCTGTTTTGCCATTAGCCATAGAAGATTATAAAGGATTTTATATAGGATTTGCCTTACTGTTTTTCTGGTTTTGGGTTACGCCTGCTCATTTCCTTCAGGCCTGAGAGGTTTCTGTTTGACCTGGTGCTGCTGTTCTTTATTAGTTCCTCTGTTCCTCCATGTGGATTGGTCACCACACCTTAATACGTCTTGCTTCTCGGTTTTCTTTCCCAGTGATATTCTGCCAATCCACCCTTTCCATTCGCATGTCATCATTTCAGAGGCACTGAGTTTTTGTTCCTTTTGAAGTTAGTTTCATAATTAATGCAACCGGATATTTCACCATGTTCTTCAACTGTTCTCTGAACTTGGACTGTGTTGCAAAATAAATTAATGTGTTTGTGCTGCAAGTTAAATTCCTCAACATATAGCCAACTTCCTTAAATGTCTTTTCAGAATGGTAATCGAGGAGCTCATTAACATGAAAAATGAACAAAATATACGGAAACCACAACAGTATAAAACTGCACGATATGGTGAGGAGTAAAATCACAGAATTCCGTCTGCTCTCCATCTCCGGATCATTCTGCCCCTTCCTATGACCCTTCAGTCCCTTACGGACTCGAGTAGCCACTAAAATATGCCTGACTATCAGAGAATTGAGCAACAGAATTAAACCAAATGGTAATAATGGCGTTAAAACCTTATCAATCATTCTAAATGCATTCCATCTCGGGTCAGTGGAATAGCTTCGTTTGTCAGAACAATACAGAGGAACGTTGTTAATAATTCGTCTAGACTTAAATCGAAAGTAAATGGGTATGTTTTTTAAACCAAAAAATATACTGATTGTTGCAAGAACTGCTGTTGCAGTTTTGGTGGTGCAATATTTAATTTTAAGCCTCGCGCAACAAATTGCAATAAATCGATCAAAGGTGAAGGCGATAGTGAACCAGACTGAACAATCCATTGCTAATCGAGCCAGGAGGTAGTTAACTTTACACACAGCAGTGAGTTTCAGGAGAGGCATCGGGAAATAATACCAATTGATTCGGAGAAGCATGACCTCAGTGATAATCGTCAGTAGATCCGCCATTGCCATGGCTACCAAGTAACGAGTGGTGCATTTGGAGATTCCACACTTTCCCTGGGATAGGATCACAAATGCCAGGAGATTTGCTGTAAGAGGAAATAGGCTGAAGGGTCACAATTTTGCTTATTTTCGTGTGGAGTTAGTATGCGCTGAGATTTGGTTAAAAACATGTAAATAGGTCCTTTTTCACAATTTTAACCCTAACTAGGCTAAGGCAAGTAACTGTGGCTGCATTCATTTTCTTTCAGACTTGGAACTCGGGATTTCGACGAATATAGTGACATGAAGGTCTGAATATTTTTATGTCAAAAGAATCATTGAATAGCTACAGAGTCTGCTCAGCTCATCAATGTTGAACTGACCCTCGGAATAACATGCCTTCCAGAGCCCCCATCCGTGTAAACACACGAGATTTTTCCCTGCCTATCCGGTAATCTCGCATCTCCCATGGAAATTTCACCCACCGTGCTCATCCCTGAACACGAAGGCTCAGTGTTTAGCACTTCCGCCTTACAGTGCGAGGTCAGTTCATTACAGAAAATATTGAGCACAAGCAATGATACAATTATCTGAGCACTGCCTATCTTGCAGAACACTTTTCTTTTCCAACTCATTCATTCAAGTCTGTTCTGTAGGGTTAGCACAGCACCAGAGACCTGAGTTTGATTCCAACCTCGGCGACTGTCTGTGTTTAGTTTGCTCATCCTCCCCGTGTCTGTACAGTTTAACTCCGGGTACTCTGGTTTCCTCCCACAGGCCAACGATGTGCAGGTTCGGGTGAACTGGCCATGATCAGCTGCCTATAGTGATCACATATGTGTGCCTTCGGTTCATTCGTCAGAGCTGAATATAGGATAATGGGATTGGGAATGGGTCTGGGTGGGTTAACCTTCGAGAGTTGGTTTTGACTTGATAGGCTGATGGCCCTTTATTCCACACAGTAGAGAATGTATTGTCCTCGTCAACATGGTCAATCCTCCTAACCCGCACATCTCTGGACCATGAGAGGAGATTGGGGCACCCAGAAGAAATGCATGCAGACACGGGGAGAATGCGCAAACTGCACACAGACAGTCTGACAAGCTGGAATCAAACCCGCATACTTGGCGCTGTGCTGCCCCGTGAGAACACAGTTGAGTGAGGAAGCTGGGAAAGAAAAAATGGTCTTCCAAGTAAGAACTGCTCTGATGATTGGATCATTATCGTATGCTAAGTATTTTCTGGTGTGACCTGAGCCCATCCACCTCGGACGAGTCGCCATTGTTCTGGAAACAGATACAAAGTGATTTAAGTTCCGAAAAAATGCGTTCGATGGGACAGTACACTTGTAATCAAAACAGATTTTTCCAGAAGCCACACACTATGAGCGTGGACATATTAATTCATCTAGTGCACCCACTGTGGACTATGAAACAAATTTGTGATTGTAATAACGTTTGTGAAAAGATTTGTAACTCGGGGGCTCGTTGTTGTGGTTCTGTTCACCGAGGTGGGAATTTGTGTTGCAGACGTTTGGTCCTCTGTCGAAATGAGATCCTCAATGCTTTGGACCCTCCTGTGATGTTTCCTCTGGCATCTGTAGTGGTTTGTCTCTGCCGCTTCCGTTTGTCAGTTCCAGCTGTCTGTTGCAGTGGTCGGTATATTGGGTCCAGGTCGATGTGCTTGTTGATTGAATCTGTGTGCCATGCCTCTAGGAATTCCCTGGCTGTTCTCTGTTTTGCTTGTCCTATCATAGTTGTGTTGTCCCAGTCGAACCCGTGTTGCTTGTTATCTGCATGTGTGGCTACTCAGGAGAGCTGGTCGTGTCGTTTCGTGGCTAGTTGGTCTTCATGGATACGGATCGTTAGCTGTCTCTCTGTTTGTCCTATGTAGTGTTTTGTGCAGTTCTTGAATGGGATTTTGTACACTACGTTGGTTTTGCTCATGCTGGGTATTGGATCCTTCGTTCTGGTTAGTTGGTGTCTGAGAGTGGCTGTTGGTTTGTGTGTTGTTATGAGTCCTTGTGGTCGCATTAGTCTGTCTGTCTGTCAGTTCAGAAATGTTTTTGATGTAAGGCAGTGTGGCTAATCCTTTTGGTTGCGGCATGTCCTCGTTCTGTTGTTTTCCCTTAGGCATCTGTTGATAAAATTGCGCGGGTATCCGTTTTTGGCGAATACATTATAGAGGTGTTCTTCTTCCTCTTTTTGTAGTTCTGGTGCATTGCAGTGTGTGTGGCCCTTTTGAACAGTGTCTTGATGCAACTTCTTTTGTGTGTGTTGGAACGGTTGCTTTCGTAGTTCAAGACTTGGTCTTTTTCTGTCGATTTTCTGTATACCTTTGTGGTGAAATCTCCGTTCATTGTTCTCTGTATCATCACGTCCAAGAATGGGAGTTGGTTGTCATTTTCTTCCTTTCTGGTAAATCGGATTCCTGTGAGTGCGGCTTTGATGATCCGGTGTATGTTCACACTTCTGTGTTTTTAAACGATGACAAAGGTGTCATCCATATACCTGATCCAGAGTTTGCGTTGAATTTGTGGAAATACTGTTTGTTCTAATCTTTGCATTACCGCTTCTGCTCTGAGTCCAGAGATGGGTAAGCCCATGAGTGTGCCGTTGATTTGTTCATATATTTGGTTGTTGAATGTGAAGTGTGTTGTGAGGCACAGGTCCTATGCTTGAGTATGCAGTATTTGTTGTCTGTTGTCACCATCCTGTTGTCTGTTCTGTTCTGTGTGTCCAGCAGGTTGGCTATCGTTTCTCTGGCTAGGGTTTTGTCGACAGAGGTGAACAGTGCCATTGCATCGAATGAGACCATAGCTTCTTCCATGTCTAGATTTATATTTCTGATGATGTTCAAGAATTCAATATGTTGACTGTATAAGTGTCTGGATCGGCTGATCAGGTGTTTCAATTTATGCTGTACTTCTTCAGCCAGTTTGTGTGATGGTGTCCCTGGTAGTGATACCATTGGTCTGAATGGGATGTCTGTTTTGTGCACTTTCAGTAGTCCATAGCATCTGTGTGTGTTGTTGATTTCAGGTTTCATTTTTTTGCAGATCAAACATGGTTATTTGTTCGTTTTTTTTTGTAGATTTCTCAGTGTGTTGTTTCTCCTATTGGTGAGCTGTGGGACGGTGTCAACCTTCCTCTTTTGGTAGGTGTTGGTATCTGCAAGTAGTTGTTGCTCTTTTTGGCTGCACTCTGCTCTGTCAAGGATGATCGTCATTCTGTCTTTGTCTGCTGGTAGCATGATTATGTTCTCATCGTTTCTTAGTGATTTTGGTACTTCCCTCTCCTTGGTGTTGAGGTTAAGTGTTTGTCTTTTCCTTGTTGTCAAAGGTACGATACTTCGTCTCACTGTTTGTTGTGTCTCTTCTGTCAGTCCATTGTTCCTGAGAGTGCATTCTCGTGCTGCTAGGATGTCTGCTGTCTTGGCGTCCCTGTGGTTGTAGTTAATTCCCTTGGCCAGTATTGTTGTTTCCGTGTCTGTTTTGGATATAAGTTTACTCACTGAGCTGGAAGATTTGTAATCTTCAAAGCAGCAGAACATACACTTATGATGCATTGATGGTCTAACTTCTCCTGTACATGCATAATTCCATAACAGGAAGGTAATATGAATTGGTGAACACTGAACAGACGTTACCATTATTCTGTACTTTGAGAACTTTGTGCAACGTTCAAGAGAGACCTTTAGGCGATAATCTGGTTTGAACACGGAAGATGGACAAATTGTGGGAGTGCCATAATCTGCCTTTATGCCGCAGTACACAATCAAACAAAAATAATAAAGCACCAAAAAGAGAAAATAGATTGATTTACTCCTGAGTGATGCGAGATCCCTTTGAAATTGATGGAAGAATTAGAGATCGGCAACTATGAGAAAAGCGAGGGAAATGGCTTTGGAACCATATGGAGACATCGAGATAAGTGATGAGAAATTGATTATGGTTCAGAAAATGTCATTGTCTACTTTATATCCTGATCTTTTCCCACGATGTGTATTGAAAATGTTAATCATCTGTGTTTATCTCTGCGTCTTGATATAAATTCTTTACTTAAGCAGGACATGTGACATCCGATTCTATTTAAATTGTTCAACAGAAAGAAGATTAATAAAGATGAGAAAGTGCTGTCAATAAATCACTGCATCTAATTAGATTCAAAGTAAATTACGTGTGAAACTGAATGAAATCCTCCACACAAGAACAAAGCTAACGCATAATTTCTCTCAGTAACAAAAAAGCAAGTGGTGTTACATGTGGTTATCTATTTTTCATGGCGGAAAGTACAATCTAACATTTATAATCTCCAAGAATACCTACTATCAAGGGGTTTCCCCTTTCCTGTCTTGAGCATAACAGGACAGATCTCTCACAGTTTCTGTCTCTGTCTCTCTCTCTCTCTCTCACACACACACACACACTTACACAACTGACACACACATTCGCAGACTCACATCTCTGTGTGGGAGAAAGAATTAAACAAACAGGCATTTTCAGCAATTAAAAAAAGCATTGTACAGATAAAAATGAAATTTTGGTACCAGCAATAATATTATGGTGTCAGTATTAGAATAACTGTCAGATGGTATCTGAAGTCACCGTGCATATCAAAAACTAAAGCATATACAGGATTAATCAATTTCAAGCCTTATAAACACTTACCAGGAATGCCAATTATGGTAAGGATCGCATAAAACATTTTCCTGACAGCTCGCACAGTACTATGCATTTTCTCTGTGAACGTGTTGTGTTGTTTTGCACTGCAGACAATTTTTCAAGTTCAATTCTGAAATGTTCCAAACCAGTGCATTCATTTTATACTTTCAGGAGCATCCATCGGGACAAAGAAGTGTTTTTTTTTCATTTGGTAGAGTTTGAGTAAACAGATTACAACATGCGTGACATCCCCTGTTGATGAAAAACACAGGGTGTTGAGATTTAGTTAGAGCATGAAACCCTCGAAATGGCCATGTTTGATCAGTTTGAAGTCGAGAGTGTGGTGCTGGAAAAGCATAATAGGTCAGGACAATTGACAGTTCGGACAAAAGATCTTCGTCTGATTTCTGATGAATGCCGTTTGACCGAAACGTCGATTTTCCTGCTCCTCCTTGCTGCCTGACCCTCTGTGCTTTTCCAGCACCACACTCTCGCCTCTCATCTCTAGCAGGGGATAAACAATGACTGCAGATGCTGGAAAACAGATTCTGGATATCTTCAGCATCTGCAGTACTCACCTTTTCCTGATCTGTTCAAGAATGTCTTCACACCTGGTAACTGCTAACCTACAATATGAGTTCGAGATTAATCATTTGCACTTTTCTAGTACTGGACCTAACTAATTGAGTTAAACAAATCAGAACCCTAAGATAAACCCATTAAGATTGTCGAAGCCCAGCAAGTGACTATTCAGTGTGTACTGTCATTCGCAGTTCTCTGCGGGTTTCACTCAGCTGAGCTCATTCACTCACTTTCATCTTTTTTTCCTGAACTTTACCCCCTAGCTGCTTATTCAACTCGCTTTTGAATAAAGTTATTATAGCCGCATTTTCTCTCAGTTATGTTTCTGGATTCACATGGGACAGGATGTAAAAGGGCGGTTCCCCACTACAACCTTTGCTTTCGTAATGTGTAAAATTTAGCTCCATGAGTTGTTCACATGCACACGAGTGCGAGCAATGCCTCTTTGTTTGAAACGTGTGGACCCTACGTTGTAGTTATCATATATGTCAGCTTTCTTGTTCACGAATTCAACCCCTTCTTCAATGATCTGCCTGGTTTACAAAAGCAGCTGCTTCAAAAATTGACCGATGGAGCACTGGATGATAAAGTGGAACTACCATACAATGGACTCGACATTTTAAAAGTAAGAAAGATATACGTGTATTTTTCAATGATTAAAATCTCTGTACAAATTGATTACAGTGACAGCTGGGCCGAGGCAGTGGATGGTAAAATAAAAGCTTTTATTCTCATAACCCTATGGAGTCTTCAAACATAGGTACAGTTTGTGGAAACCTCTGAAAAGAGGGACCAGGGCATATGAAATTCATTGTAACGTCAGCGTCTTCCTGTGTGTTAATTCTCCATCTCCAGTCATTCAGACGATCGCGATTCCAAAGTGCTTCCTCCTAGTTTTGGACAGCATGAAGGTACAGAAAGTGAGGTGTTCAGACCACAGCCTCAAGGAAACCTGCGTTCCATCCATTTACACTGTCTACATGGCTTGCTGCCATGAAAATGCTGCCAACATCATCAAAGAACAATTGCACGGAAGTAATCACCTCCTCCAATCTCTTCAGTTAGGCAGAAGATACAGAGACCTGAACACACGCACTCTCTCTCTCTCTCGCTCTCTCTCTCTCTCTCTCATACACACACACACACACACGAGCAGCTTCCGGAACAAAGTTTTCCTGGCTGCGTTACACTGATGAAAGCACTCCCTGGCCTCAATTAATGATGATAATGCAAGTGTTGTGCTGGCCGAATGTGTGTAAAATGTATAATGTCACCTATGTGTCTCTCTGTAGGTCTCCATGAGATGGACAACCTCGCTTACTGTCATCTGTCTATACTGCTCATAAATACAAACCTTTCAGTTAACTTCTGTCGACGTGACAATCAATCAATCAATCAAGACGGTGCCTGTTGCAGGATCTGAACTGGAGGAATAACAATGAGTTATAAAAGTACAGAGATATATAATTTTAAGGCATGGAAACGGACACTTCTGTGTCCAACTTGCTCTTTCCCAGATATTCTTAATTCATTCAGCTCCTTTGCCAACAACACAGACAAAATTCGCTCCAAAGATAAAGTTGTGCGGCACGGTGGCACAGTGGTTAGCACTGATGCCTCACAGCACCAAGGACTAGGGTTCAATCCACGCCTCAGGCAACTGTTTGCTTGGAGTTTGCACTTTCTGCCCTTGTCTGCGTGGGTGTCATCCCGGTGCCGCGATTTCCTCCCACATTCCAAAGAAAAAGTGCAGTTTAGGTGAATTGGCCATGCTAAATTGCCCGTAGTGTAAGGTGCATTAGTCAGGGTAAAGGAAGGTGAATGGGTGCGGGTGAGTTTCTCTTCAGCGAATCGGTGTGGACTTGTTGGGGTGAAGGAACTGTTTTCTCACTGCATTTAATCTGATCTAATCTCATCAGGTCTGGCAGAACCTGTGGTGATAAGTCAGGGTTAAACTGGCATTCCGCTTGTCTCAGGCTTCCAGTCTGAAATAGAACCTTCCACCACCATCCTATCAGCCATTGCCAAGGCAATATATATCCAAAAAGTTCGCCCTCCTGGATTCTATGTGATCAAATCTTGCTGTCCGGTCTGCCACGCAGAACCTTCCCCAAAACATTGCTGTCGTCCATTTGGACCAGATGACTTGCTCCGCCTCTATCACTCTTGATTAGCACTTCTTCAAAAATTCTATCAAGTCATGAGACATGATTTCGCATGCATAACGACTACGTGGACTGCTCCTAAGTAGTCCATGGCTATCCAAACACATGTACATTCTATACCAAAGGATTCCTTCCAACGACGTACCGAATACTGAGATCAGGTTTACTGGTGTCTATTTTCCTGCTTTTTCGTTACCAACTTTCTGAAGTATTGACATTACGTTAGCAAATCTCCAATCTTCCAGCGCCTTACCTGTTGTGATCGATGTAACGAATACCTCAGCAAGGGGTACAACAATCACTTCTCTAATTTCCGACAAGTTTCTGGCATTAATCTGATCATGTCCCAGGGCTTCAGTCCGCTTTATTCATTTTAAGATGTCCAGCACCTTCTTCTAGGGAAAATGGATCCTTTTCGAGATATGACTATACATTTCTCCAAGTTATTTTGCTTTCATTTCCTTCTTAACAATAAATACTGATGTGGAACACTTGCCTGTCTCCATAAGTTCTCCACATCCCACTTGGCCTTGTTGACCTTTTGGGGGATAGGAGAGTAAGGGGGAGGCATCTCTTCTCTCCCTCGCCACTCTTTTGTCCTCAACGTAATTGTGGAATTTCTTTTGATTCGCCTTAACCATATTCAAAAAGGTTTCCTCATGTCCCCGTTATACCTCCTGATTTTCCACTTGAAATTCTATGATTCCAGTTATACTCCTTTTGGATTCATTCACACTCAGATGTCCATAATTGACAAAAGCCTCCTTCTTTTTCTTTACCAGAGCCTGAATTTCTCTAGTCTTCCAGCATTCCTTCAACCTGCCAGCCTTGCCATTCATTCTGTCAAGAATGCACTGTCTCTGGACTCTTTTCATCTCATTTTCAAAGGCATCCCAATTTCAAATTGACCCACTCACCTGCGAAAAACCTCTCGCAGTAACTTTTTGAAAGACGGAAATGATGAGAGGACATGTGACACTGGCAGGAGAATCAGCACATCATCCTGCGGCCAAGAGAATTAACAGCACAAAGACATTCTGTGGGAAAGCCCAGCCCAGTCTCACAAAAAACTTTTTGCTTATGAATTCGATATTTCTAGACCAGTATAAGAATGCTTGACCCTGATGTTATTATAATCTTTCTCATATTATTCTGGTCCTTTAAACCTTCATTTCCTAATAGATTTGCTACAATGATCGAGACTGATAACATGGAAAAACATACTTCATCCATGCCGACAAGATATTCTAAATAAATCTACGTCCAATTGTCAGAATTTAGCATATATCCCTCTAAACTCTTCCTATTAATGTCCCTATCCAGATACCTTTTAAATGCAGTAATTGGACCAGCCTCCATCACTTCCTCTGGCAGCTCATTATATACACGCACCACCCTCTGTCTGCACAAATGATTAGCCGCTCGACAGAATTCAGAATCCTCCTCTCAATGAACAGCCCAAAAACTAAGCAGCAGATCGCCCATCACCACGTAAACATAATTTTCGACACCAAGACAACAAGACGTGGGGAATGAAGACGATTCAGCCAAACAACTCTGCTCTGTCAAAAAAAATCATGACGAAGCTAATAATCCTCAGGTTCACTTTCCCACGTATTTTCCCCGTGGCTCTTGAATCACTTGCTCATTTAAGAGAAAGTGTCTACGAATTCACATAATAACCAAACTTTGACAGCCACTGAAGTGAATAATTCTGGATGCATCCTCTGACATAAGAAAATCAGCTTTATTTCTCAGCTAAATGTTAATGTTTGGGTACAGTTCTGCTGCTGCTGAAGGGCCACAGTTCCCTCATAGATGTTCAGTTTGGAGTTGCTGGATTCTTGAGAGGTACGTCAAACTTTGCCAGCAGTAGTGCCACATAACAGAATAGAAGGCATCTTTATGATGTGTGGGAATGCACCTCTGTCATGCCTGTGCGCTGGACTCTCCTAGAAATACCAATGCGGACAGATCTATCTGTGACAGGTAGGGTGGTTCATATTCAGTTCATTTAAGATGCTTCCATTTGATGACCTACTAATCACTTTTCGTAGTCTAAATGTTCTGCCTTTTATCTCTCAGACTGCTCAGTCAGTGGTTTTCCTGTGAGATTCTTTATGTGATGAACATTGAAGTATCACACCCAGAGCTTGCTATGTGCCCGTTAGATCTCAGTGTGTTCCTCAGTTTGTTTTCATCATTGAAGAGGACTGACGTACCACTGATCGCAACCATTCCTTCAGTGTCGCTGAGTCAAAGTCCTGGAATTCCCTGCTTCATAGTTTATTGTGGGTCTGCCTACACGACACAGTCTGTCGAGGTTCTTGGAACAACTTACCATTACCTCCACCCAACCTTCGGAGGAGGGGCAACGAGGGACGGGAGACCGGCCAGCACCAACCATATCCCATGAATGAAAACTATATGAGATTGGTGAAGTCTTTGGAGATGTACCTTCAGAGGAATGTCCTTTCTCGCCTCCGCGCACCGGAGCCCACCCTATTGGAGTTTTCTTCCCCATGCTTCTGCCCTGCTCCACTCTTGAGACCTGACAGTGAAACTGTTCGGTTGTTGTAAGTGTTCAGGCATGAAAATTTTTTTAAAAGTCTGGAAAATGGTACAGGATATTATAATCCTTGAACTGTTGTTTATTGATTCACATCAAAGGATTTCAGCTCAAAACAAATAAAACAGTGTTGGATCCAATACTTTTTGTCATTTATGGCAATGACTTGGTTGTCATCAAGTCATAGAGATGTACAGCATGGAAATAGACCCTTCAGCCAACTCGCCAATGCTGACCAGATATCCCAAACCAAGCTAGGCACACCTGCCAGCACCCGGCCCATATCCCTCCAACCCTTCCTATTTATATGCCCATCCAGATGTCTTTCTAATGTTGCAAAAGAACCAGCCTCCACCACTTCCTCTGGCAGCTCATTCCATACACACACACCACCCTCTGCATGAAAAATGTTGCTCCTTTTGCACCATTCCTCTTTCACCCTAAAACTTTGTCCTCTAGTTCTGGACTAGCACCTCGTATTGAACTAAGTTGAACTCCATTTGCCATTCCTCAGCCAATTTGCCCATCTGGTCAAGATCCCCTTGTAATTTGAGGTACGCATCTTCGCTGTCCACAATACCTCCAATTTTGATGTCTACAAAATTACCAATATACCTTTTATGTTCATATACAAGTCATTTCTGCAAATGAAGAAAAGTAGTGGACCCAGCACCGATCTTTGTGGCACTCCACTGTTCACAGACGTTCAGCCTGAAAAACAACACTCCGCCAGCACCCTTTGTCTTCTACTTTGGAGACGGTTCTGTACCAAATGGCTAGTTCTCATTGTATTCCATGAGATGAAACCATGCTAACCATCCTCCCATGGGGACTTGTCGAACACATTTCTAATGACATTGGTCACGTTCACCGCTCTTCCCTCATCAAACCTCCTTGTTATCTTTTCAAAATAACCTGAATCATGTCCGTGATACATGATTTCCCTTGCTCAAAACCATGTTGACTACCATTAATCAGTCCTTGTCTATCCAAACATATGTAAATCATGTCCATCATGATTCGCTCCAACAACTTGCTCCCCACCAATGTAGGGTTTACTGGTCTATAATTCCAAGGCTTGTTCTTACCACCTTTCGTAAATAATGGAATCACGCTAGCCAACCTCCTGTCTTGTGGCACCTCACTTGTGACTATCGTTGATACAAGTATCTCACTAAGAGGCCCAACAATCACTTCCCTATCTTCCCAAAGATCTCGAGGGACGTGAACAGGTCGTGGGGATTTGTCCTCTTTTATGCGTTCTAAGACATGCAGCGTTTCCTCCTCTGTAACGTGGATATTTTTCGAGTTGTCATTATCCATTTCCCCATATCCTATATCTTCCACGTTCTTCTCTACGGTAAACACTGACGCCAAATATTTAGTATCTCCCCATCTCCTGTGGATCCACACGAAGATCGCCTTACTGATCAATGAGGGACCCTATTCTGTCCCTTGTTACTGTTTTGTCCTTAATGTATTTGTAAAAACACTTTGGATTCTCTATAACCGTTTTTGCCAAAGGTATCTCAAGTTCCCTTTTTGCCTTCCTGATTCCCCTATTAAGGATTCTCCTACTGTCTTTACACACTTCTAATGATTAACTCGATCTCTCCTGTCTGTAAATGACATATGCTTCCTTCTTGTTATTAACCAAACCATCAAAGTCTTCAGTCATCCAAAATTCCCTTCACATACCAGAGTTTCCATTCATTTATAAAAGCTTGCCATATATCAGCTGTCCCATTAACTGCGAACATCTTCTCTCAATCAGCTTTTGGAAGTTCTTATCTAATCCCGCCAAAATTAGCCTTCCTGAAATTGAGGGCTTCAGCTGTTAAATCTGGTCTCTCCTTTTCCATCACTATGTTAAAAGCAATAGGATTCCGGTCTCTAGCACCACATTATTCTCCCACTGACACCTCCCTCACCTGCCCTGCTTTGTTACCCAAGAGCAGGTCAGTTTTTGCACTTCTCTACTTGGTACATTCACATCCTGACTCAGAAAAAAATCGTTTAAACTCTTAACAATTTTTGCCCATCTAAACACTTCGGACTATCACAGTCCTAGTCTATGTTTGGAAAGTAAATGCCCCTCATCATAACCGCCCTGTCATTCTTATGGACAACTGAAATATTCTTACTAATGTGTTTCTCAATTTCCCACTGATTATTAGAGTTCTATAATCCAAACCCAATAAGGTGATCATCCCTTTCTTATTTCCCAGTTCAACCCCAATAATTTCCCTGGATGCATTTCCTGGAATATACTTCCTAAGTACAGCTGTAATGCTACCGCTTATTAAAAAAAATGCCACTGCCCCGGAACTGAGTCATTTGCTCAAGTCACTTCAGGAAGCATTAACAATCAATCAAACTGTTGTGGGGCTGTGGGCCAGACCAGGAAAGGATGACCTGACGGACATTAGCAAACCAGAGGCGTTATCAGGGCAAACCATGATTGCTCCCGGATTACGACCACTGATGGTTTGCTTTCAGTTCCTGATCTATTAACGGAATTTAAATTCTGCCAGCTTCCAAGTTCCACCATGCACTCGTGGACAGTCGAAACATCATGTCGACAACACGAAAATCACAAGTGTAAAACACTGTAAAACACCATAGTGAGATTTTCAATTAAGGAAGGATTGCCATTAGCGGAAATCCACACATTCTTTGGGAATGCGCCATTATATCACTGACGGTCTACACTTGCACATGCCCCATGTGAAGCTTCTCAGATGGTACAGGAGCATGGAAAGGATGTACCATGGAATATTCGAGATGTAGTTTTAAGTTCGCAGATGACACCAAATTTCGAAGTGTAGTGGAGAGCCAAGTAGGTAACGTGAGAATTCAATGGGGTCGTGATCAAATGGGCCAATGGGCTGAGGAGTGGCAGATAGAGTTTAATTGAGATAAATGCGAGATGATGCATTTTGCAAAAGCAATTCAAGCAGGATTTATGCACTTCATGATAAGATCCTGGGGTGTGTTACTGAGCAAAGGGACCTTGGAGTGCAGGTTCATAATTACTTGAGAGTAAAGTTGCAGGTAAATAGGATAGTGAAGAAGTCGTTTGGTATGCTTTCCTTTATTGGTAAGAGCATTGAATATAGAAGTTGGGAGGTCATGCTGCAGCTATACAGGACATTAGTCAGGCCATTTTTAGAATATTGCATGCAATTCTGGTCTCCTTCCTAACGGAAGGACGTTGTGAAATTTGAAAGAGTTCAGAAAAGCTTTACGAGGATGTTGCCAGTTTTGGAGGATTTGTGGTGTAGGACGATGCTGAATCAGCTGGGCTGCTTTCACCTGGTGCATCGGAGGCTGAGGGGTGACCTTATGGAGGTTTGCAAAATCATGAGCGGCATCGATAGGATATATAGACAAGGTATTTTCTTCCAGATGGGGGGGGGGGGGGAATGTGTGGTGTTGTATGTTCAGAAATAGATGGGGTAGGCTTTGGATGAAATGGGAATGTTATTAATGGGACATAAGGGATAATGTTTTCGCACAGAGGGTGGTACTTAGATGAAATGAGCTGCCAGGCGAATTTGTGGAAGCTGGTACAATTGCAACACTTAAAAGGCATCTGGACTGGTATATAAGAAGGAAGTGGAGGAAGTATGAAGAAGGATGTGGGCCCATTGCTGGCAAATGGGACTAGATTAGGTTCGTATATCTGGTTGTTGAGAGAAAGTTGGACTGAAGGGTCTGTTTCTTTGCTGCACATCCTTATGACTTGACGACTCCAACAGCCTTCCAATTGGAAGGAGACAGGAATTGCACACAGTATTCCAAAAGTGCTATCCAATGTTCTGAACAACCTCACCATTGTTCCGCCTCTCGGACTGGGAGTCACGGCCTGTTAGATACACTATCCTTTTTAAGCTCTGGGACTGGGGTCATGGTGTATGAATTAATAGTGAATGAGGTAACAGAGATAGATGGCGTAGACTGATCAATTAACTCAGTGAGGGCACGTTGAAATGTTATTGATGTATTTCACAATGAATGACCTATCATGGAGAAAATGTGGGAAACTAAGAGTGAAAATTTGCCATCGAGGAGAGCTCATGGCATGAAATGTATGACTCTGTTGTTTATCGAGAGATCGATACTGTGAAATAGATATGGGAGACGGATGGACAGAAGGTGTGAGAGACAGAAAAGGATCTAGAGGCACTGAGTTCGAGGCAGTGAGAGGGCAGTGACAAATGATGAGGCAGAAAGAAAGCTGGTAGAGGAAGAAGGTCAATGAGGCAAAGGAAGAATGACTGTGAAAGAGATCAAGACAGATGGAGAGGAGGGGAAATAAAAAAAATTGAACACAAGAGAAAGAGACACTTGTTGATTGAGATAGTTCGGGGTGGACAGAGATATCACAGACTTGTGTGCTTTGCTGCTACCTGTTTTATGTGTTCTCAGCTACTGATGCTCCATGTGTGAAGTGCTGAATGATGTTATTTTCATGGGTTTTGCCTATTTTGCCTATTTATTCAATCCATGCCCCTCATAATTGTATAAGACTCTAAAATGTCACCCCTCAGCCACCGCCGCTCCAGGTAAAACAGCCGCAGCCTGCACAGCCTCTCCCTATAGCTCAGATCCTCCAGCCCTGGCAACATACTTTTAAATCTTTTCTGAACCCTTTCAAGTTGCAGAGCATCTTTCTGACAGGAAGGAGACCAGAATTGCACCAAATAATCCACATGTGGCCTAACCAATGTTCTGTACAGCCGCAACGTGACCTACTAATTCCTGTACTCAATACTCTGACCAATAAAGGAAGACATACCAAACGTCTTCTTTACGATCCTATCTACTTGCGACTCTACTATCAAGGAGCTATTAACCTGCATTCCAAGGTCGCTTTGTTCAGCAACACTCCCTAGGATCTTACCATTAAGTGTATAAGTCCTGTTAAATTTGCTTTCCCAAAATGCAGCAGGTCGCAATTTTCTGAATAAAACTCCATCTGCCAACTCTCAGCCCATGGTCCCATCTGCTCCAGATCCTGTTGTAATCTGAGGTAACCTTCTTCGCTGTCCAATGCACCTCCAATTTTAGTGTCGTCTGCAAATTTACGAACTGTACCTCTTATGGTCGCATCAAAATCACTTGTGTAAATGACAAGAAGTAGAGGGCCCAGCACCGATCCTTGTGGCACTCCACTGGTCACAGGTCTCCAGTCTGAGAAACTACCCACCACCACCCTCTGTCTTCTACCTTTGAACCAGTTCTGCATCCAAATGGTTAGTTCTCTCTGTATTCCGTGAGATCTAACCTTGCTAATCAGTCTCCTATAGGGAACCTTGTCGAATGCCTTATTGAAATCTATATAGATCACATCTACTGATTTGCACTTATCAATGTTCTTTGTTACTTCTTCAGAAAACTCAATCAAGTTTGTGAGACGTGATTTCCCACGCACAGTGGATCTGTGAGAGAGTTCAAGACAGCAAGGACTGAGAGATGGAAATAGTATAAGAGAGCAATTCAAGATATTTGGCGATTGTGAGACAGTAGGGGGGAAAAAAGATCCAGATGTAGACAGGCAAATACAGATGGAAGATACTTGTGTCTTGCTGTTGCCTCTCCGTAGTGTGATTCCCTAATTACCTGGATGGGTGCTGCACCAACAGCACTCAAGAAGCTTGTCAACGAGCAGTCCTGCTTAATTAACATCACATCTACTCCCTCCACCACTCACATTTGGAAGCAGCCGTGGGGACAAACTTAAAGATGTAGTGCAGAAATCATGTGGTAAATTGGTAGGGGGATTGAATTCCTGGGCCACGTGGTCATGCTTCAGCTGTACAAGACACTGGTAAAGCCATACCTGGAATATTGTGTGCAGTTCTGGTCACTGCATTTTCGGAAGGATGTGGAAGCTTTGAAAAAGGCTTCAGAGGGTTTACGAGGATGTTTCCTGGTCCGGAAGGAAGATCCTGCGAGGACAGGTTGAGCCGAACTGAGGCAGTTTTCATTGGAGAGATTAAAGTTGAGATGTGACTCAATCGAGGCGAACCAGATATTCGGAGTGGTAAATAGGTTGGCGAGAGAGAGCCTTTTTCATCGGATAGTGAAGTCTAACACGAGGAAGCGTAGCATTCAATTGAGTAGTGACAGCTTCAGGACAAAGTTTGGAGTGGTTTCTTTTCTCAGATTAATAGGGGCGTACTTGCAACACTTCCGCCTGCAGCAGTGGTCGGACTCGCTGACGTTAAGTGCATACATTGGACATACATATGGATTTTAATGAACTAGAGTACGTGAGGTGGGCGGCAGAGTAATTTCACAGACTGGCGCAACATCGAGGGACAAAGTGTCTGTAATGTGCTGTAACGCTCTTTGTTCTAAATCAAACAGTCAGGGCAACAATCAGTAAAGCAGAGAACAATATCCGACTCCAATACAAGAGTCCATCAGGGAAGGCAGATGAACTCAGGGCATGGTGAGTAATGTGGGACTGGAATATATTGCAATTGCAAAATGTGGAAGAGGGATGGACAGGACTGCAGCGTAATGCTCCAGGATAAAAATGTTCCATGAAATATGGGGGTGGGAGTGGGGCGTGGAGCAGAATGCTACAGAGGGGGAGAAGTGGTAATTTGATAATGGAGAATATTAATGCTGTACATAGGGAAAATATTGGTGGGAATACATCCAGGGGCGTTTTTGGGTGAAACTGAGAAATAAGAAAGGGATGATTACCTGATCGCAATTGTATTGTCCACCCCATAATAGTCAGCAGGAAACTGAGAAACAACTGGGAAACGAGATTCCGTTATATATAAGAACACCAGGGTGGTTGCGATAGGGGATTTTAACTTGCCAAATGTAGACTGGGATTGCCATCGGGTTTAGTTGGACAATAACTTAACTGTGTACAAGGAAGCTTTCTGACTCAGTATGTAGATGCTCCTGTTGGAGATAGTAAGAAAATTGACCTACGATTGGTAAATAAGGCGGGGGCGTGACCGAGGTGTCAGTGGGGGAGCACATTGAGGCCAGCAACCGCAACACTATTAATTATAAAATAGTCACGGAAAAGAATAGACTGGACCTGAAAGTTTAAGTTCAACATCGGAGGAAGGATAATTTTGATGATGTTAGGCAAAAACTTACAAAAGCTGATTTGGAGGTTGAGGGGTTGGAGGGGAGATATCAAGAGATAAAGGCACAGCTGGAAAATGGGGAGCTTTCAGAAATGAGATAACGAGAGTCCAGAAGCAGTATATACCAGTCGGATGAAAGCAAAGACTAGTAGATGTAGGGAATCCTGGATGTCGAGAGAAATTAAGGTTTGGTTAAGAGAAAGAAGAAAGCATATATTGTATGTAGACAGAAGAGATAGAGAGAATCCTAAGAAGACTATAAACGCAGTAGGAGAAAACTTAAGGATGAAACCAGGAGAGCAAAATAGGGCATGAACTAACTTTGGCGAATTGGGTTAAGGAGAATCCAAAGTGTTTGAAAACACGTTAAAGACAAAAGGATAACTATGGACAGAGCAGGGCGCTTAGATTATCAGTAAGGCAGCCGATGAGTGTAGCTGCAGGAGATGGGGAGATACTGAACGAGTATTTTGCAACAGTGTTTACTGTGGAGAAGGGACAGAGTGTGGGGAAATACATGGTGACATCGAGAAAAATGTCCATATTACGGAGCAGGAAGTGCAGGATGTCTTAAAACACATAAAAGTGGACAAATTCCCAGGATCTGATCAGATATACCCAAGAGATCTGTGGGAAGTGATTGCTGGACACTTTACTGAGATATTTGTATCATCAATAGTCACAAGTGTGGTGCCTGAATACTGGAAGTTGACGAACGTCATGCCACTATTTAAGAAAGGTGTTAAGGAAAAGCGAGGGAACAATGGACCAGGAAGCATGCCATCGGTGGTGGCCAATTTTTTGGAGGGAATCCTGAAGGACAGGATGTACATGTATTTGGAAAGGAAAAGACAGATTCAGGATAGTCAACACGGCTTTGTGAGTGAGAAATCATATCTCACAAACTTGGTTGTGTTTTTTGAACATGTAACGAAGAGGATTCATGAAGGCCGAGGTGTGGATATGACCTGTACGGACTTCAGTTATGCAAGGTTCCCCATGAGAGACTGGTTGGTCGGTTAGATCACATGGAACATAGGGAGAACAATTATTTTGATGGAGAACTGACTTGAAGGTACAAAACAGATGATGGTGGTGGAGGTTGGTTATCTTGCTGGAGGCTTGTCACTAGTGGCGTGCCACAGGAATCGGTGTGGTTCCACTCAGTTTTGTCATTTATCAGAATTCGTTGAATGTAAATGTAGGTATAATTAGCAGATGACAATTAAATTTGAGGTATAGTGGACAGCGAAGTTGAGATGGGCCAATGAGCTGAGGAGTAGCAAATGGATTTTAATTTAGTCAAATGCGAGGTGCTGTATTTTGGAAAAGAAATTCACAGCAGGACTTATACACTTCACAGTAAGGTGCTATGGACTATTGCTGAACAAAGAGACGTTGGAGTGCATTTTGATAATTCCTTGAAAGTAGAGTCGCAAATAGATAGAACAGTGAAGAAGACATTTAGTATGCATTCCTTTGTTGGTCAGAGCATTGAGTACAGGAGTTGGGAAGTCATGTTTCGGCTTTACAGGGCATTGGTTCGACCACTTTTGGAATACTGAGGGCAATTCTGTTCTTCCTATCTGAAGGATATTGTGAAACTTGAAAGGGTTCAGAAAAGATTTACAAGGATGTTGCCAGCGTTGGAGGCTTTGAACAGTAGGGAGAGGTTAAATCGGAAGGGGATGTTTTCCCTGGAGCGTCGGAAGATGAGGGGTGACCTTATGGAAATTTATAAAATCATAGGCATGCATCAATAGGATAAACAGACAAAATGTTTTCTCTGGGGTGGGCAACTGCAGAACTAGAGGTTTAGGGTGAGAGGGGAAAGATAAAAAGGGAATCTTATGGACAACTTTTTCACACAGTGGATGGTGCGGGATTGGAATAAGCTGCCAGATGAAGTGGTGGAGACTGGTACAGTTACGGCATTTAATAGGAATCTGGATGGGGGCATGAATAGGAAGGGTTGTAGGGATATGGGCCAAGTGCTGGCAAATGGGATTACTTTAGGTGAGGATATCTGCTCGGCATGGATGAGTTGTACTGAATGGTTTGTTTTCACGCTAGACATCTGAACGACTCTATAACAAGCATTCGACCATTCAGTTTAATAATGACTGTTCGACCCATCGAGTCTGCATCAACAGTAAACATAAATCTATCAAATGGTCTGATTTTGCGTCAACTTAGGAGATTTTCTTTTGAAATGTTATCTTGAACTGATATATTTTTAAACTGTTTTTACAGGCTAATAGAAGGGCAGGATTTGACGAAAGAAATCGGAAATTAGCATCATGTCAAGATCTAAAAGCACTTGATTTTGTCAGTATGTGAATATCATGGACCTTTCCACGTGTAGAGAGAGATATGTTTCTCTGTTCTGTCTACTTCAAACGATTAACAAATGATCCATAGACATTCTTGTGAGAGTGTTTTAGTGCACGAAGAGTGAGAACAACTTAAAGCGGCCGTAGAAGAAAAATGCACAATTCACACCAGAGACAGACTATTCACGTGTTCTAAGTTTGGACGAGGCTTCAACTAATTGTTAAACCTGGAGAAAGAATGCGAACAATTTCAGCATTGATAAACCCAGGAAATGTGTGCATTGTGGGAAGGGTTTCTATTATCCATCCGCTCTTGTGATTCAGGAGTGGAGACACACTGGGGAGAGGCCTTTCACCTGTTGTGTGTAAGAGATAGAATTCAGTGTTGTCTCCAACCTGCTGACACACGCTGGTTCACGCTGTGGATAGACCATGCAACTCTGACAGTGCGAAGAGACTCGTTGATACATCCGCTCTACTGACACACAAGCAAGTTTGTAACAGGAGGAGTGCATTCCCGGATCTGATTTTGGGAAGTAATTCACCAGTTCAGCTAACGTGATGAGATACAAGCGAGTTCAGCCTGGGGAAAGGCCGCACACCGGCTGTGATTGTCGGAAAGGATTTGCTCAATCATCTTTTATGTTTATTCACCAGCGGTCTGACACTGGGGAGAAGCTATTCACCTGCTCTCAGTGTGGGAAGTGATTGACAGATTTACCCCCCTCCCCCTTTCAGATACACCATTGAATTCGCATTGCAGGCAGTCCGTTTATCTGCGTTCACTGACAATAGACAATAGATGCAGGAGTAGGCCATTCAGACCTTCGAGACTGCATCACCATGCAATATTATCACAGCTGGTCATCCTTAATCAATATGTTCCTGCCTTATCTCCATAACCCTTGATTACACTATTGAGAGCTCTACCCAACACTTTCTTAAATGAATCCAGAGACTGGGCCTCCACTGCCCTCTGGGGCACAGCATTCCACACAGCCACCACTCTCTAGTTGAAGGTCTTAGTCCTCATCTCTGTCCTAAATGGTCTACTTCGCATTTATAAGCTGTGTCCTCTGGTTCAGCACTTATCCATCAGGGGAAACATGTTCCCTGCCTCCAGAGTGTCCAATCCTTTAATAATCTTGTAGTCTCAATCAAATCCCCTCTCTGTCTTCTGAACTCAATGGTATACAAGCCCAGTCGCTCCAATCTTTCAACGTAAGGTAGTCCACCATTCCAGGAATTGACCTCGTGAACCTAAGCTACATTCCTTCATTGGCCAAAATAAATAGCCAGTGAGGGAAATGCTTCACTGCATGATCCAGCCTGCACACACAACAGAGAGTTCACACTATGGACAGCCGTTTGTCTGCAAACTGTGTCCCCACAAGGTGGTCAAAAAGATTAATACTGAAGATGTCACTGTGACAGTGACAATGATATTCCTGGTGATCAAGGAGTAAATCAGTGTTGGTAAGAGTGGCTGGTATTTCTCCAGGGAAATGTTCTATCAAAAACGGAAGCTACTGAGTAGCCAATTCTTTCCAACGCAATTACCACGAGTTAAAATGGGTGCACTCAATTCTGAAGCATTTATATTTTCAGCAAAGTCAGTCCAGATGTCAAAGAAAAAAAATATTCTGAGTTGCCGGCTTAGCTGAAACGTTTATTAGAAAATTCTTTTTTTCCCAAATGTTCATTGCATTAATAAGAAATATATATATGTGTGTGTGTGTGTGTGTGTGCATATATATATATATATATATATATGTATGTGTGTGTGTGTGTATATATATATATATATATATAAAACAATTTTAGAAATCAAATTTGCCCCTCAAACATAAAAATGCATCGGAAAAACATAACCATGGAAGATTGTCGCCAGCCGTGAACGAATTGCAAGTCTTTTGACAGGTGGCTGTGTCAACACAGACAGTGGAACATTTTCAGACAGAAAGCTCGAGAAATCACAGGTATAAGAATGAAAAACTGGGAAGGAGTCGAAGTAACTTCCAGTTGGCTATGACGTATGTTTTGGTTAATCCCTTCAGAAAGTGAATGAGTCTTCACCACTTCATGTGTTAAAAATCTTCGGCTGTAAACGTGAAATTGAATTCAAAACATTACACAGATAATTTGGATTGTGTTATATAAGGATGCTTTCTTTCGCTTCGCATTTGCACAATAATGTTTGTTTATGTTTAACAAAGTGACCTGTGGTGCCATGAATCTTTAACTTACTTGCAGAATATTTCAAAATACCTTTAAACACTGACTGTCCTGACAAAGATTGCAGGATTCTTGACACCTGTGGACAAAGGAGACCAGCGTCAGTCAGTGAGAAGCTCCACACACAGTGAGACAGCAGAAGCCAGTCAGGTTCAGACAGTGATGGCCAAATAAAACACCTCGTGAAGGAATGGCGCTCCGAAATCCAATGCTTCCGTGGGCGGCACAAAGGCACAGTGGTGAGCACTGCTGCCTCACAGCGCCAGAGAGGCGGGTTCAATTACCGACTCATGTCTCCCCGTGTCTGCGTGGGTTTCCTCTGGGTGTTCTAGTTTCCTCCCACAGTCACAAAGATGTGTAGGTCAGGTAAATTGGCCATGCTAAATTGCCCGCAGTGTTAGGTAAAGGGGTAAATGTAGAGGTATGGGTGGGTTGCACTTGTTGGGCCTAAGGGCCTGTTTCTACCCTGGAAGTAATCTAATCTTAAAAAAAATGTTAGACTATAACTGGTATTGTGGGGATTTTTGCTTCGGCCAGATAAAATATATATTTAAATTACAAAGACCGCATTGTGATGAATTTGTTTTTGGTTGACACCGGGAGCATTTCAGCAGAACGACTTTTAAAAATGTTTGAATGGGAATGTTACTGGCAAGGCCAGCAGTGCGTGCCCATCTCGAACTGTCTCCAACTGTCCCTGAACAGTGATGGGGTATCCATCAACTTCTGGAAGTGCTGCAGACCGAGTCCGTGTCTGCCTTACGACCACTGGAGCGCGTCTCTTCTGCAGAGCAAATGTCAGCTTACTGCTTAGGTTGGTATTCTTGAAATGGTCCTGTCGCTCTGTCTATCTCTTTTATTTTTGCCTGGACTTCTGTCTCTCTATCTCAAAGCTTCTCATCATTATCACTCTGCCTGTCATTTTAATGTAATCCTCACTCTCTTGCTGCCTCCATTTATGTCTTACTCCGTTTCTATGTCCCTGTCTGTCTGCATTGCACTCTGTAATTTCTCTCACACATCCTCTCATTCCTTCTATTCTCAGTTATATATTGTTCAATCTGTATTTGTCTTTCAATCTGTCTCTGTCACTCTTTCTGTCATTCTCACTTTGTCTGTGTCTAGGATGATTTCTATTTACATCTCATTCTGTCATCTCTCTCAGACTCGTCATCCTTACGTACATTGTCTCTCATTATGTGTCGTCTCAGTCTCACTTACCGTGCAACAATATGTCTTACTGTCTGTCACTTGCTGCCTCTCACTCCCACTGCCTCACTTGTACCTGTGACGTTCTCTGCCAATCGCTCTTCCCCTATCTTTTCTTACTCTCTCCAATTTTTTGCCAGTCTTTCCCTGGCTGTCACGCTCTATGTTTCACTATCTGTCCCTCTTTGCCTCTCACACACTCTCTCTCCATTCCTCTCTGCCGCTGACACACACACACACACACACACACACACACACACACACACACACACACACACACACACACACACACACACACACACACACACACACACACACACACACACACTTGCTCCCAATTCTCGTCTCAATCTCTGTTTCTCTCACTCTATCATTGCACCTGTCTGGTTTCTTCCCTACTGTCAACACAACTATTTTTAGTTTTTGATTCTGGATTCTGCTCCCATTGTATTTTTCCAGCAGTTTTTCCTCGGAAACGCATTCCTCCCTCACACTGTGAATGAAATCCGCTGCTTCACCTTCCTTACCCTAAAGTGACCGGGCGATTTCGGCCGATTTGTCTTGGGTGGTGCTGTTCAACGTGATCCTATTGTGAGGAACGATTCGGAGCAAGGTCTGTACTAACTTCTCGGAGGTGAGTAGTTCTGGATGAACAGACCACAACAAGAAGATTAGTGCACTCTCGTTCCTGCTAAGATGGACCACTACCGGCTGAATCCGTGACCGCTTGAAATCAGTAAATTGCGCACCCACTCTGTGATATATCCTGGGATTTCGCCGGCACACTGCATTAGCATTTCAGAGTTTCTGTCCAAATTTCATCTCCTCCTTCACTGGGTTAAACTGCTGTTCATTTTCCCAATCTCACTGGGCGACAGGGAGATGGCTATTCGAAGCTTTACATTTAGAATCCCTATGGTGTAGAAACAGAATAGTGAATGCGCAGGTCAGAGTGGATATTGAGAACATGTGTTCATTAGCTCGAGAAAATAGGATATTAAGGCACAGCTTGAGGGTAAATGGAAGATCTTTTAGAATAGTGATAAGGAGAAACGTCTTTAGCTACTGAGTGGGGAACCTATGCTGCTCTATCTTACTCTGTTTCTATATCACTGCCTGTCTGCCTTTCACTTCCTCATTTCTCTCATGCATTTTACTTCCATCAAGATGCTGCGCAATTTGTCTTTGATCTTCATTCTATCTCTTTTTCATTTTTTCTGTCACTCTCATTCTGACTCCTTCTATACATAACTTTCTCTCATGTCCCTCACTGTCGCTTGTCACCCTTGCTCGCATTGTCCCACTCACTTTCTCTCATCTAGTTTTACTCAGTGTAATAAGCTGAATCAATCACTTTCACTTACCGCCTCTAGCTCTCTCTGTCTCCATTGTAGCTGTGTCTTTGTGTGCGTCCCACACACTCGCCCTCTCGTTCCTCACTCTACCCAGCTTTCTGCTTTTCCCCTTTCTGTCGTGCTCTCTATTTCGTTGTCCTTGCTACTCCACTTCGTATCTCTGCCATTCAAAGACAGTCTCAATTGAATGGTTTGATTGTCGACTCGTTTCACATCGATTTGAAGTTCTTCATTCCGTATTCTGTTTCCACTGAACATTGTCCGTCGGTTTTATCTATGAAATATCTGCCTGACTCACATGCCAGATATTGTGAGGAGCGTTTCTGGACAAGGTCCGTCCTAACTCCCTGGAGCTGAGTTGTTGCGAGCCTAATAGACCAACAAAATGACAGCTAGAAAGCACACTGATTTCTATGAGCACGGAATTCAAAAGGCCGAGTTCTTGACTTCTTCAAATAATGAACATCTATACTCACGCTCTGAAATGTCCCAAATTACCCCATCTCACTGCCTCGGTTTTCAGAGACTCTGTCCAAATTTCACCACCTTCTTCACTAGGTCAAATTCCTGATTATTTTCCCCAAACTCACAAGGGTGACAGAGAAATGGTCATTTGAAAATTTGCATTTACATTCTCTGCAGTACACAAGCAGAATACTGAATGGGCAGATAAGAGTGAATTTTGCGAAAATGCATCCACTGATAGGAGAGAATAGGACCCGACAGCAAAGCCTGGGTGTGAAAGGAAGCACTTTAAAAACCGAGATAAGGAGAAATGTATTCAGGCAGAGACTGGTGAACCTATGGAATGTATTGCCACACACGTTTTTGGAAGTCAGGTCGTTGAGTATATTTAATTCTGAGACAGATGGTTTTCCTGATTATCAAGGAGATGGAAGATTATGGGGGAAAGCGAGAGAATGGGAATGATCAACCTATCAGCTATGATTTAATGTCAGCGGAGACAAGATTACTATAAATGTGTAATTTCCATATCGTATTGGATACATTCTGGAAAGATTTGATCTTTAAAAGAAGTAGGGATTGCACCTGAACAGGAGGGGCACCACAAGAGGTTAGCTAGAGCGCTTTGGGAGAGTTCAATCTAGATAAGCAGCAGTGTTGGCAACAACACGATGGAGCAGATTTTGCAATAGGCAGTGATGCACTAGATACAGCTTGCAGAGGGTCTGTGAGAAGGGACAGCGCTAGATTGCGCAAAGGTGCAGTCAGTGTGATGGCTTGAAACGTGTCTAGTTTAAGACAAGAAACATCAAGAATGAGCGTTCAGTACTCCAAATCTGGATCAATTCTTGGAACGGTCATATTGTGGCCATTGTGATTAATTGAATATCAAAGAGGCAGGAATGGTTGTTGGATTTCCCAGCGTTTAGTTGTTTCAAAAAGAATTGGGTGTGTGGGGCAGAAAAGAATTGGAGGATTGGCATTGCTAATCAGGGATAATATCACAGCTGCAAAAAGTAAGATCGTCTATGAGGGTTTGTTGACAGAACCAGTATGAGTGGAAATCGCAAGCTTTCATATCAATGTCCCATTGACAGGGAGTAAAGAAGTTGTCAGAAAATGATTAAGATGCAGTGACGATCGTCACACTGATGCAGCTTAGCTGCCGTGTGGGCCTTTGGTGTGGCCTCAACTGTAGGATTATTTGCAGTTCAGGTCGCTACATGGTAGGGCGGACCTGGACGGTTTGCAGCGCCTGAGAAAGAGTTTTCCAAGAATGTTGCTTGGTTCGGAAATGAGTTACCAAAAGCCATTAGAGAAATTTGGATGATTTGTGCTTGAGGTTTGGTGCTGGGAGGCGATCTGAAAGAAGTATATAAAGCACCCAAGTTTGTAATATCGCCTCATATCGGGCACAGGGGAAAATGTTTGAAAGAATATGCATGAAACCGTTTGTTCATACAGAGAGTGTGGTAGATGTCCGGAATTACCCCTGAAGTTGCAACATTGGATACAATAGCAAAGGTTAATATACAATTAGATAGACGGATGAACACGTGGACTACATAGCGATCTTGATCATGGGAAGGCAGATAGCATTACATTAGAGGAGTACACTGATCGGCACAGACATGCTGGCGGAAAGTTCTGTTCCTGTGTTGTACTTTTCCCTGTTCAATGAAGCACTTTAGCTTCAGAGAGAGGCTGGACATAAACGGATAGCTTTTTTTTTAGAGCGAAGGCAGTATTGGGCAAGCCTGTTTCAAGTGGAGAGGTTTTTGGGGAGCACGGGCAGAGCGAGAAGAAAACAGCTGCTACCCTGAGTCCAATAAGGGGACACAAATAGAAATTGAAAGACACAAGGTATTGAAAGGACTTGAAGATAATCTCTTAGGTTCCCTGATTCTCTGCTCCAACAGACACAAATAGAAACTCGCAGGCAATGTCATTGGCTCATTGTTCACTCTTTACTTGGGGGAAGGGGAGCGTGCTGTTGCACACAGAGAGATATTTGTGTATCCCCAATGCATCATTCTCCGAACTCAAAGACTGAAAAACAAATGGCAGTTGCACTGGGAAGGAGACAAAATGCACACGTCCTGTTGGCCTACAAGCAGGAGAACACCAGTTGCATCACTTCTGAACCACACTGATCAAACATAAAGGGAAATATCTACCAAGCTTGGCTTGCATCATGAGGTGAATGAACCACTGAGTATGCAGAAAACAAATAACATCTTCCAATGTACAATCGCGACTTATCGATGTTGGAGGCTGTCAGGTGTATTATGTATGGTCACCCGAACACACCAAATAGGAACAGGAGCAGGCCCCTCACCAATTCCAGTTTACTAGAATTCAAATCAATGAGATCATGACCAACAGAAAGAGCTGGCAAAGTTCAGCAGATTTGACAGCATTCGTGAGGCAGATCAGTGTCACCTTTTCGATTCAAATGATCCTTCCTCAGAAGCGGGAAAGGCACCACAGTTCTGAGGAAAGGTCGCGCGCCTCGGAAGTTTAAATCTGATTTGTATCCACAAAAGCTGCCAGACCTGCTGAACATTTCTGGCGATTGCTGTTTTTTTCTTTTTTGTTCGCAGCATGCACAATTCTTTCATTTTCTACGCAAAAAGGTCGTGGCTGTTTTTGTTTTATTCGTCAACTATGCTTTCTTACGTATTCGTTGAGTAATTTTCACCTCTCAATGATCGACAATATGTCGACATCAGCATGAAAACAAAATTTAAACTATTTGCATCCATTACCTTTTGACAAAAGGAATTCCAAGCACTCACAATCTTTTAAATCGGCATCTCCTTCCTCTAAAGTAATGAATGTCTAATTCTTGAATATGAACTATGCATTCACAACTTGGATGAGAAAGTAAAAGCGATAATTAGTAAGTTTGCAAAGGACTCGAATTCGGTAGTGTTGTTGATCGTGACGAAGATAGTCTCAGTTTTGAGTTTGATAATGCTCATTTGATCAATTCGCAGATCTACGGCAGATAGAATTTAATCCCAACAATTTTGAGCTGATGCATTTTGAAGTCTAATTGGGTAAGGATGTTCAAAATGTATGTTTGGTCCCAGGACGTATTGAGGAACGATGGAAACTTGATGTGCAAGTTAGTAGATCTCCGAAGATGTGAACGCCTGTAGACAGGGTTATCTGGAGTGCGTGCGGGTTGTTTTCACTTTTTAGTCATTACAAGCTGGGAGCAAGGAAGTCTGCTTACAAAATTGTTTATCATTGCATCAACCATATTGGGAATACTGAGTGTAGCTCGGCTCACCACAATATTGGAAAGTCCAGCTTCCACCGCAGACAAAAGAGACGAGATTCAGCATGATGTTACCTGGGATGGAACTCTCAGTTATGACGAGTGAATCGGAAGGCTGGATTTGTTCTCTTTGGAGCCCAGAATGCTGAGGAGGAATGGGAAATTAGGAGAGGAATAGATTATAAAAAGCTTTGTCCCACAGTGCCTTGTCTAAGAACAGAGTATATCAGTTTCATAGTAGTTGAGGGCTTGGTGAGAGCATTTGCGATATTCCATTTGAAACAAAGGCCAAAATTCCATTCGCAGGTAAGTGATAACGCTGTTGAAGTGGGTCTGTCTTCATCTGTAGCAGCAGACGATGTCAAGGTCAGAATTTCGTTGTGAGTCTGGAGTTAAATATAGGGAAAGGGCAGGTCAATATTACCCACAGCGTTGTGCCTGAGGATTCGATTGAAAGGATGAGCAGATCTATATTTATCGCATTGTTGTTAGCATTAAGTCAGGAAGTATATACAGAGTAGGTTAATGGAACTATTGTTATGGATTTATAAATCTACCCAGACCAGAATGTTGGTAGAAACAGTGTTGTCCTCACAAGTATAGGCATAGCAGATCAACAGCAACCACATGCTATGTGTCTGAAGTCGCAGGCAGAGCCAGAGCATGTCAGTCATAACAATCGTGCTGTGAGATTGCAGTGACATGTATACTCACAGCAGGTCAATAATAACCAGATTGCTGTGTATCTAGTCATCTTTGGAGGCAGAGCAGAGAAGCGAAACCAAGGTATTGTGGGGCGGGACTTTAATGCAGAGATAGCACAATTAAATGATAACCACAGTGCATTTGACCAGTAGTCATATGAAGAGACACAGCATGTCAGTGGCAACGATATTACGGAGTTTCTGGTGTCACTTGCAGAGAGAGACAAGGCCAGTGCTTAACAAAATGTTTTGTGTCTGAAGTTAAGTGCAGAGCCAGATAGGACACTGATAATCACATGTCGAGTAAAAGCAGATTAGGCACTACCACAGTGCTGTTGGTCAAGAGTCACATGCAGTTATAGAACAGGTGAGTGCTAACCGCAGAGCTGGAGGTCTTCAGTCATCAGGACAGACAGAGCATGTCAGGTTAACCACAGAGCTGTGCGTCTGGAGTCATAGCTGGAGACAGAGCAAGTCATGGGAAATACAATGCTTCTGTCTGAAGGTACTTGCCGAGACATTGGCAACAATAGTGTAGTGGATGAATGAAAAGCAAGGAAAGCTATCTAAGGGACACTTGGATAACGAGTGAGATTCTGAATTCAGTCAACGGTGGGGGGGAGCATACGGAAGTTTTAGGAAACATAAGTTGGAAAAGGGCGATGAAAAACTTAATGAAGGCAGGAAGGTATTAAAGCAGGGATTTAGAGGAGCCAGAAAGAGCTATGAAATGCCCGAGGCAAGCAGAGTAAAGGGAAGTTCCAAGACATTATATGCTAACATTAAAACCAGGAGTATAACTGGAGAAGGGTAGTTGTTTTCCGAAGGGCCGTGACCAATGGTTGTCTCCAAAGGTTCTTATTGGGAACTCTACGAACTCTGATGTATCTAAATGATTTAGTTTGACATGCGGATTGAGAGCCATAGTATTTCACTGGTACTCACAATGCTGCGGATCCAGAGCCAGAGAATCACAGACATGTGCAGCAGGGAAACCGAATCATTTGTCCAACTACCCCATTATTTACCATTTAGCCCTTATCTCTCTCAAACTTTCCTGCTCATATGCTCATCCAGATACTTTTAAAATGTTGTAACTGTCACAGTGTTTATCCCGTCCGCTGGCACATCTACTATGTGAGAAAAGTCGCCTGTCATGACCCTTTTAACAATTTTTACCTCTTACTCTTAAAAAAAATGCTCTCTAGTTTTGCATTCCCCTACTGTCGGGGAAAGGTATGAACTTTGCAACTTATCCATGCCCCTAATGTAAACTTTTACAAGGTCACCCATCGTATCCAGGGAATAGAAACAACAGCTTGCTGAGGCTCTCCCTGAAGCTCAATCCCTCAAACCTTGGCAACTTTCTTAAAAATCCATTGTGTTACGGGCAATGTTGTAAGTCTGGAATCAAGAGCAAAAACAGCGTGCACCAGTGACAACTGCAGTGCTGTGGACTGCTGTCTCGTGGAGATAGATATCAGGTCAGAGGGAACAACTGTGGTTTGGGCCTGTTCTCAAATGTAGAGACAGGATAGGTCAATGGCAACCACAGTGCTTTGAGTCTAGTGTTACAAGTAGACAAAACAAGTCATTGGTAACCACCGTGTTTTGTGTCTCGAGTCACATGCAGAAACACAGTAGGTTATTTCAAAGCAAAATTACGTCGGCCATGCGACACATATTGAGACAGAATAGATCAATAGAACACCCAATGCTGTGTGTCTGTCGTTACAGAGCAGGTCATTCATAACAGTGCTGTGAGTCTGCAGTCACTTGTTAGAGAAGCGCAGGTTGGATTAAACACATTGCTGTGTGCCTGATTCGAATGCAGATGCAGAGCAGGTAACCGGTAGCCACAGTGCTGTGTGTTGGGACTCGGACGTAGAGAGGGAGCAGGTCAGTGGAAACTACAGGCCCGTGTATCTGGAGTCACATGTAGACACAGCAAGTTAATAATATATACAATGTTGTTCTTCTGGAGTCGCATGTTGAGACAGAAACGATTCGTGTTGCTCACGGTGGTGTGGGTTTGGAGTTATAAGCAGAGATAAAGCAGATTGTGGTAAACACAATGCAGTTAGCCTGGAGTTGTATAGAGCAGTTGAGTGGTAGGTATTGTTCTGTGGGTCTGGAGTCGAATGAAGAGACAATGTCGATGAGAATATTTCCAGTGCTGGTGTTCTGGAGTCACAGGTAGAGGTAGAGTAGATGAGTGTGATGCAGAGTGCTGTGAATCTGGATTCACATACGTAGCCTCAGCAGATCAGTGATAACCACATTGTTTTTGGTCTGAAGTCAAACGCAGAGAGAGAGAGCAGATCAGGTGAAAATATTGCGCTGGTGTTCTGCAAAGAGATGCAGAAATGGAGGAAATCAGTGGTAGCCATAGTGCCGTGCGTCTTAAATCATAGATCATAGAAATATACCGCACAGAAACAGAATCTTTGGTCCAACTCAACCATTCCGACCAGACATGCTGAATTAATCTAAGCCCATTTGCCAAACTTTCAGCCATATCTCTCTGAAGATTTCCTTTTTGCACACTCATCCAGACACCTTTTCAATGTTGCAATTGTAGCAAGCTCTATCATTTCCTTCAGCAATTCATTCCATGCTCAAACCACGCTATGAGTGGAAAATGTTGCCCCGTTCAGTTTTGGACTCACCGAATCGGGTGCAAGATTATGGACTTTTCAGTCTATACAGGCCCACCATAATTTTATAATCTTCGATAAGGTTACTCCTAAGCCTCTGATGCTGCAGAGAAAAACACAACAGAGCCTATCCATAAAGCTAAATAACACCATTCTTGGCAATATCCAAAGATCACGTTGTCTCAGTGGTTAGCATTGCCCTATCACAACACCAGGGGCCAATGTTTGATTACAGTTTTAGGCGACTTTCCGTGTAGAGTTTGTGCATTCTCCTCACCTCTGCCTGGATTACCTCAAGCTGCTCCTGTTTCCTCGCACCATCCGAAGATGTGCAGATTAGGTGAATTGGACATGATAAATTGTCCGTAATGTTCAGGGATATGTTGGATAGGTTCATTCGTTTATGGAAATGTGGATTAATAGGGGAGGGGAATGCGTCTTGCTGGCTTACTCTTCAGAGGCTCGGTCTTGTTGAACCAAGGAGCAAGTTTCCTCAAATTAGGGATTATATGGATCTATGAAGTTGTGGATCTGGCATAAGATGCAGTGCAGACCATGAGTAACAACAGTGCAGTGGATAGCAGTCACGTGTAGAGACTGAGGAGGTGAATAGTAACCAAGGTGCTGTGAAGCTGGATTCAATAGTAGAGACAGACAAGTCACTGGTAATCATAATGCAGTGTATCTTGAGGCAGACATGGAAACAGAGCACATCAGTGGTAACCAAAGTTCTGTGCATCTCAGGTCACATGATGAGGCAGAACAGATCTTTTGGAAGCATAGCTTTGTGTCACATATTGCGATATAGTAATTCAATGGTATGCGGAGGATTGCAGATGTGTACTCACATGGAGATGCAGAGCAGATCTGTGGTATACTCAGTGGTTGTGTCTGGAGTCACAAGCAAAGACCGAGCAGTCCATTGTAAACTGGGTGAGGATTCTGAAATAATTCCCAGCAGGCCAGGAGTACGCACAGTGCATTGAGTCAGGCATCACTTGTGGAGACAGTGTAGGTGGGTAGCTACCACAATGTCGGTTGGTGTCACATGGTAACCGATAAATATATATATATATATATATACACATACACACACACACACACACACACACACACACACGTATTCGGGGGATCATTGAATATTTCCACAATGATCATCAGTTGATCTCCATGCTCCAACAACTCCTTCGAGAATGTCACTGAGTTCACACGACTCCATCTGACTCAATGCCATTCCTCCATTCCCAACTATATCCCTTAAGTACTTAAGCCTGGACTCTGGAGTAAACTTGGCAAGTTTTGTTTGTTCCCATCATCAAATATTCCAAATGATATTTTACAAATGGAGCAGCCACTCGCTTGCTAACCACTGGTAGGAGATCGATACCACAGATTGGGGAAGGGAGTGAATGAAAGTAAACTGGAGTGGAAGTCGATATTTTGCATAAAATGTTCAAGGCTGCTGAAGGACTATTGTGTTCAACGTGAGAAATGGAGTATGACGGCATACTCATCGTAGCACAGCTACGATTTCACAACACCCTGCTTGCACCCCATTTCTCGACTGTGAGCAGATCTGAGAAACAGATCTTAAAAAGGTTTAATTTGCCTTGGATCAAGTAAAATATGGGTTTATATGAATGAAGCATGGACTTTGTGGGTTATGTTTTGAGGAGACCAGTATTTTCTGGAATTTAGAAGCTGAAGCGGTGACTTGATTGATGTCGTCAATATATGATCAGTAAAAGGCAGTGAATATAAAACATTATGATATAGATCCATCGAGTCCATGCAGACCCCCTGAAGAGCTTCACGACCAGATGAAATTCCCATCCGTTTAGCCTTGATTCACCACAACTAATTTAACGAAGCTGCAAAGGTTTTGGAATGTGCGAGAAAACTATAGAAGTCAGAGGAAACCCAACAGAGATGAGGTGAATGTACAAACTCTGCACAGCCAGTGTGCAATTGTGGAGTAGAGCCTCGGTCCTGGTGCTGTGAGACGGTAATGAGAACCACTGATGCATTGTGCTGTTCAATGAAGGAAATCGAAAGGTGGCAAACATTCCTTGATATGGTATAACACATTATTTTATAATATAAAATGCTATAATATAATATAAAACAATGTCATTTAACATATTACTCCAGTTTTGACCTCCTTATCGGAGAAAGAGCAACAAAGATTGACGAAACTGATTACTGGGCTGGAGTGACTGGTGCATGAAATGAAGAATGATCGGATTGAATTTATTTTTTCTTTCTGTTCTTCCCCAGCACCCAAGTTGTGTATGTGCAGTTGCGAGACACAAAGAGAAAAAACAGGTGTATAAACCCTTAATCATTTTACACCAGCAGGAAGGAAGGAAGGAAGCACCACAGGGGCCAGTGACAAAAAGTGCCCTTCGCGCCAAAGAGCAATGTTCCATTATCAAAAAGATGCTGGAGAGCAGGGATAAAATCAAAATAGAGTAGGAGGGGAGAAATAAAACACTCCACTCCCAGCTGTGCCCGGCTATCTCTGAAAATCTCGAGGATATTGGTAGGCACCGTGTGCTTCTTCTTCAGGGACTTCCGGACTGAAATGTAACCAAATAGACGGGTTGGTAATCGGCCATAACGATCCGCTCCATGACCCTCTGCCTGTTTATGACAAGTTTGCACAGGCCCAGTAGCAGACCCACGAGTAGTTTCTCTGACCTAGCGTTCTCTATTGCCACTGTGTGCCCAAAGAACAGGAGCGTGTGGCTAACGTGCAACCAAAAGCAGAGGAGAAGCTTTGCAAGAAACTCAAAATGATATTTCAACAGGATTAATTGGAATCACACTCGCTTTTGGAGCGCCGCTCCTTCATCAGGCAGTTGTAGAGGACACAATTGTAAGGCAGAGAATTTATAACAAAAGATTACAGTGTGATGTAACTGAAATTACCCTTTGAAAAATACATTGATTGTCTGTTGAGTCTTTCTTTTGTTCGAATGCCATGGTAGTTTCAATTCTTTCATGTGTGAATCACAAAGTCTTTTTTTTTATAAAGTTGCATTCTCAGGTTAATTGTAACAATACGTGTTAGCTAGACAATATGTCGAAGGTGTTTGCCACCAGTGTTTTCTGTCTGTGCCAAGATATTTAGATTGATTCTAATCAAAAAGGTCAGATAACAGAGTTTTACATGAGTTCATGCAGTTTAAGAGCAAAGTACAATGTAACACTGCAAGTAGAAATTCATCTCACAAACGTGTATGTATGCATGTAGGTCTTTGTGTGTGTGTCTGTCTGGGTTGGTGTTTTATGAGTGTGAGAGAGAGTGCATTTGTGTGTGAATGTGAGGGTAACATGTCTTCAGTCTGTGCGTGGATGCATGTGTGCGTGTGCGGTGGGGGTTGTGAGTGTCAGGAAGAGAGAGTGTATATGTGTGTGCATGAGTTTAGATTGGTCTAAGTCTAGGAAAGAATGCATGTGCGATTGTGGGAGTGTATGTGTAAGGGTGTGTGTGGGTGTCTGTGTATATGTGCCCGTGTATATGCGTGTGTATAGGAATGCCTGTAATTGTGCGTGCGTGTGTGTGAGAGTAAGCGCGTGTGTGTCGGAGTGCCTGTGTAGATCGTGCAATGGTGGTCACGTGTTGTGTGACGTGAACCCAAGGTCCCGAGGTTGAGGCATTCACTTTGTGTTTCGAACTTTGCAATCAGCCTCTGTTCGGCCACTAATAGCTAAGATCCACAAATAGGCTGACAGCTACGGCCCATACCAACAGGGAGGGCCTCAAGCGAGACCTTGGGTTCATGTCACACAACACGTGACCACCATTGCACGATATACACATAGGCACTCCTACACACACGCGCGTGCACACACCCACACACACGCACACACAATTACAGGCACTCCTACACACAAGGGCACACATACACAGATACTCACACACACCCTTACACATACACTCCCACAATCGCACATACATTATTTCAGAGACTGAGACTTAATCTACACTCATGCACTCACATATGCACTCTCTCTTCCTGACACTCACAACTCCCACCCCACACTGCAGGTGACCACCATTCCACTTTACACACATACAGACACTCCTACACACACACGCGAGCGCACACACACACACATACACACACACGCACTCCTATACATAAGGACATACAGATGGACATACATATAGAGAGATACGCACACAGGCACTCACCGATACCCTCACACACACACACACTCCAACACTCACGCATGCATCCTCTCAGGGACTTAGACCATCCTACGCTCACGTACACACATATACACTCACTTTCACAGACACTCACAACCTCGCGCCCCGACACACACACAATCCCACACTCACACATGTATCCCCTCATAGACTTACGACACTTCACACTCACTTACACACATATTCACTCTCTCTCACACTCACGAACCCCAACCCACACAGAAGACACACACACACACACACACACACACACACACACACACACACACAAAGACCCACATACACACATATTCATACACGTTTGTGGGGTGTTGTCCCCTGATATCAGTATTGTGTAACCTGTGTTGTCTACAGTATAGCAATGTCGACAGCGTGAGATGACTGTCATTTCAACACACTGCACTTGCAGAGTCTGTATTGTCTATGGTAATGCAATGTCTACAATGTGGGAATCCAGATATTTGGGCAATCATCATTCAGCGACATGCGCATTGCCTATGGTGTCATAATGTCTGCAGTGTGTGGATTTAATATTTGGACATTCAACTGCGTTCAGACTGTTTTTAACACTTAATGAGATACTGGATCCTTTCCAGTCTTTTCAGTGGGACATTGCAGCCATTGTAGAGCCCACAAGACTGAATGGAGCATTGTGGCCAGTGAGATCAATCTAAGAGGCAAATATTTAACGGCCGGACCGAATGTCCAAAAAAAAAGAGATTGTTTCTCTCGCATCCCTGACAAAGAAGTGGTCCTATCAGTGTATTGGCCTCTAGGTGTTGAACCTGGTTTTGTAAACTTGAGTAGAAATTGCTCTACAACTGATTCTCAACCAAATGTTTAGTCATCAGGAGCCAACAATAACAGGAAAAGTACTGAGAGTTCTTGTGGTTTGAAGGAAGAATGATTTCTGATCTTCTGATCTTTGATCTAGGAGGTGTGAGTTCATATACCATCCCTCCACATGGAAACTAGGACACATAAAGCCAACTTTGAAATCATGTCTTTTTTATTCAGGTTACAAAATGGTTGTTGTTTTTTGATGCCATGAATGGCATGCGTGAAAGCAATAACAGACTGAGTCTGTACTTAAACCCATTGCAAATGGGAAAGAAATTATGCATTTAGGTCTTTCAAAGAGGCTGGGAGATTATGTGTACACACCATTTCTCGTTTTATGAATGTTCAGCTACAACTTTCCATTCCAAATGCATATATACTTCCAACGCCGAATGGCATGACTGCTTCTACTCCCTTCGCATTGCAGGTTGCAGTTAATCAACATCGGAAGCAATTTACTTTTTTGTCCAACTCGGTCTTCACACAGATTCAGTTGGACGATTCCTACCGGTGCTGAAGCTTCCCAAATTCAAATACTTCACGGACTCCACATTAAAGTTTCCCCCACTACCTTTACACTGCACCCCTTCCCCACTATGAACTGGCACCAAAACATAAGCCTTCACTAGACTAGCCGTTACACTGTTGGTAACATTAGAACTGCTTGTGTGCAAACAGGTTGAATTCTTCCTCCGACCTCACCCCCCTCACCCCTACAAAACACTGACAGCAGACAATAGGCAATGCATGTGTGTCCACTACTGTGAGACGTCATATGATTTTGGATGGTACTGCCAGTTATTTAATACAATTCTTCAACTTTCCCGATATATATAGTTCCCAGCAGCTCACTCTGCTTTCTATCTCCCACCCCGCCCTCACTCTCCCGTTATGTTTACTTTTCGTTTCACTATTTCATAGCCTCTACTTGATTATTCTGTCTGAGAAACCCTTTGTTTTCTTTCTCTATCTCATTTTCCTCTTCCTAACTGTTTCTCACACTCTCCCTTTTCGCTTGCCATTCTTGTTCCCTCGTGTTTACCTTTCCTATTTTAATTTACCTGCAAAAATTATTTCAGCTTTCCACATATGTATTATTGCTAAGATTCGATGTTGGAGTTCATGCTGGAGAGCGATGCCAGAAATAAATTTGATGTATTTTGATTTATTTTGTGACATGCCCCAAATGACACCGAAACACTTTATGTTGCCTGCAGTATGGTTGATTATAACATACAAAGACACAGGGGTAATTAAACAGAGCGAGCAATATGAAGTTTCAGCTGCAATAGTGTGCAGAGAGCAACGGTAATTAAGGTTTCAAGTTTGAGTTGTCCATTCGGAAATCTGACAAGAGCGGGGAATAAAAGGTTCTTGAACCGTTCAGTAAGTGCCTTTAAGCATTTGTACCTTCTGTATGACAGAAGGGAAAAAAATCACTCAGTTTTACTTCTCAAGTTTAAGGAGTCGAGGGTAAGAGGGCATCAGTTTAAGCTTAGAGGGGATAGTGTAAATGGGAACCTGAAGCATCTGTTTGACACAGCGGGTAGTGCACATATGGAATAAGCTGCCAGTGGAAGTACGCATTTGTACAAATGCATAGATAGGAAAGATTTTGAAGGAAATGCAACAAGGAAATGCGACTTTTGTGGATGGACGTTTTGGTCGGCATGGATCAGATTGGGCCAAAGGGATTGTCTTTGTGCTGTCGGACTCCCTGACTTTATATGACTCTGAAATGTTGGAAGAAATTATAACTGGGGGGTAGGGGGTGGGGCTTTAATGATGTTGAATGCTTTACCTCGGCAAAAAAGAAGTGTAGGTGGAGTGAATGGATTGAAGTTTGGCTTGAGTGTTGATCTCGAGAGTGATCACAACTTTCTGTAATTTCTTCCAGTCTTCAGCTGAGCTGTTGCCATATCAAAGTCCGATGCCTCCAGGGAAAATGCTTTGTCTGGTGCATCTGTGAAAAGTGGTCACAGTTCAGTGAAAGTTGGATTCCATTGCCAATTGAATAGCTTCACCACTTCCAAAATCGTACACGATTTGTCATTTTCTTTTCAAATGACTTTATCTGGCATTGCATCTCTATTCATACCATGGCTGGTCCCACCTTCTCAAGCCGTCCCATTGCCTGAGATATGCTGACTATCAGGTCAAACCACTACCATATTCTTCCAGCGGTTACAGGATTCTAATGACTTGCTGTTGCTTTTCTCAGTGTTTACTTCTGAAGAAGAGTGAATGGCCATCCTGCCTGACACACTTCATCAAGCTGCTGGGAATCTATGCTCTTATTGTGTCCACAACCTCAGATATTTGTGCAAAGAAACAGCAGAGGAATAATGGCCAAATCGTCCTTCTAGAATGCCGTGGCTTTGTTTTAGAAACGTTATGTCTAAGTATCTTTCTTGAATATCTGAAGTAAACAAAAATTGCTTCTGCCGAGTGTCTATTGGGACGGAGTGAATATTTGATGTGATGGCAATCAAGTGGGCTGTCCATCTTGGATGGCCTTGAGCTTCTCGAGGTTTACTGTAAATGTACTTTTCCAGGGACTTGTAAAGCATCCCATCAGACTCCTGACGTTTGGCTTGTTGATGGTGGACAGGATACCGGGCATCAGGAGGTGGGCTACTCACTGCAGGATTCCAAGATTTTTACCTGCCACAACATTGAATGTTTTGATTTTCTGGTCAAAGTTACCCCCCTGAACCCCCTACCCAGCAACCCATGTTGTCAGTATGGGACTCAATGATTGTGATGCCATTGAATGTCAAGGGACGATAGTTTGTTTCTTTCTTATTGCATGGTCAGCGTTTGATACTTTTTTGGCATAAATATGATTTTCCATTGCCCAAATAAATGGATATCTTCCAGAATTTTTAGAGATTTGGACACAACAATTCTCTAGCTCTTCTGACCAGTTGTGCCTTTCCAGCACCACGCAGTCAATAACTGGTTGTGGGTTTTGATGGTAAAACTCTTCAGAGGATCACATTTCCCCAAACCATGACCATCAGATATCTGAAGGAAGAACACATCACCTTTCAACTGGAAACACTGTAACCACACGTGTTGAGTGTGGATTCGCCAGTTTCCCCCACCCACTTATGACAGTCCCAAGCCTCCAACTCAGCACCTCCATCTAGATCTGGCTACATTCGTTCTGAGCTATCCACTCCACCCTCCACTCCTACCAATCAACTTTTCCCTACCTTCATCTGCCTGTTGCATTCGCAGCTACCTTTCCCCCAGGCACACACCCCTCATATTTGTCTCTCGGCACCCTTGGCCAACACGCCTCATATGGCATCAAGGTCGTACATATGGCGATTATTTATTTATTTATCTATTTATTTATTTATTCTACCTTCAGCAAGACCGTCCATCATCTGTGAGATGTGCTTGGTGCTTAATATCCTCTTCATTTACACCCTGTCGGTGGGAAATAGAGATTGAAATAAATACCCAGGCTGTGAGGTTGTCAATAACGTTTAAGTTCAGTTTTGTTTTTCTTTCATTGGCGCGAATTGTGTCCCTGTTGTGCGGCGGGCATTCTATGCCCAGCCCAAACTGTCTTTGACAATGTGGTGGTGATCTAAATTCTTGTACCACTGCAATCTCAACTTCAGTTTTTCTTGGTCCACCGCGTTCCATAGATGCCCAGGTTTGAAGCTGTTTACTTCGTTTGAAATACCTTTTAGCGAAGTCGAGAGCACCACCGACTTGCCTTAAGTGCTGCACAGCAGCTGCTGAAATAAACGTGCACCGATTCTTAGAATGCAGTAAGAGATCATAAATGGCCCCATCTGCTCAGTTTACAGAACTTTCACGAAGTGGAAAGATACAGAGAGAGAGGGGGGGGGGCGGAGACAGAGAGAGAGAGAGAGAGAGAGAGAGAGACAGAGAGAACGAGAGAAAGAGAGAGAGAGAGAGGGCGAGAGAAACAGAGAACAAGAGAGACAGAGAGGGAGAGTGAGATGGACAATGATAGTGCAGGATTGTAACATTAACAGTACGTCGACAGGAATTCCTTGCCTGCACAAAGACTGGTAAAGTGTGCTGTAAAATGATCTCAGCCTCTGTTTTTCCACCAACTTTCCCTGAGTTCTCTCGATGAACCTTTACAACTGTAGCCATATTTTAGGCAGTGTAGATTTGATTTTCCAAACGGCCTCTTCTGTGCTGCATTTTTGTTTCATTCTGTGATTCCATCTCGGCCTCTCATCTTTTCTTTTATTTACTTCTGTCCCGAACTTTCTCGTTATTCTCTCTGTCTTTTTCTGTCTTCACTCCTTTCTTTCTTTGTTCTTTTCCTTCCTATATGCCTCTATTTTTATCACTCAATCTGCGGCTCTGTCTTACTTGATTTCACCTCCTGTCTCTTGTCTCTCCCTCTCTGTTTTTCTTCTGTCTCTTTCTAACACTGTCTCTACATGAGTTCCACTGCACCGTTCTCTTGATAGAATTCCAATCATTTGCGTTATTCCCACTCTGTCCTCGTTCTTCCATCACCATCTGTGTTCTGCCTCATGCTATCTCTATTTGTTTCTCTCTCACGCAGCATGATTATTTTTCCACATTCTGAAACCGTGTTGATTCTGTGTTGGTATGTTGAATAAATTCTTCCAAATGGCTTAGTCTTCTCGCCGGTCACCATGCAGTTTTTCCATAGGTTGCATGGAATGATCTGTCAAAGAACATGATGCAACAGCTCAGTGTCTATCTCAGGGACAATGCAAAAATCTGAATGGTTGCATATCCGATCATCAGATTCAATCCTAAATACTGTAAAATAACTTGTGATGATTTTGTCGATAACACATAAATATAAGCTTCACACAGTCAAACATTGTGTCCATCGTCGATGGGAAACTTCAGACGTTTTTTCAAGGGTTGTGATCGATTCTCAGTGAATCTTGTATTTTTAATTCTCCCCAGTTAACCCAGTCTTGTCCTCGAATTCGACGGTTTCCAGCCTCCATTTGAATTCTGCCATCCTCTATATATTTGGATGTCACAGTCTAAGCTGGAAGTGAACACAACGAAGACAGCGATAGTGTAAAAGAGGTTTACAAGTATAGGATACATGTAATAAACGCAGTTTTGAGGATATTAGGACGAGGCACATTCCGCCTTGCACAGGAATAGAATGAGAGACTTTTAAATCATGATGTTGTTAATCAGAGGTGATCAAAATAGACTGTGTCTCGCTCGTAAATAAACAGAGTACCACGGTGTGTGGAGTCATACATAGATTTCAAGTGACTCGAAAAGCATCATACTCGAGATAGAAAAGTTATTTATCTCTCAAAACACGGAGATTTATTCTGTAATTGCTGCCTGGATATAAGCCGGAGGCAGATTCCATTGAGGTTCTGAAAAGTGGCATTTAATGGAGGCTTGAGCAGAATGGATATACAAGGTTCTAGCGAAACCAAGGAGATTGCCATTCAGTCATGACGCACGTTCAAAGAGAAACTTCGAAAAGTTTGGATTGAGCGGCCTCCTGCTGCACCCGGAGTGTTTTGTGATTTCGTGGGACATACGCCAAACATACAGCAAGTCTATGGACTAAATGCACAAATGAAAGTGCAACTGTTCTTCACAGCATAGTGGTATTTGTCTGAGTGTGGCTTCAAGGATCAGTGGGGATAATGGAGATTATGGGATCCAATGGTTACAAATGCATTTGTCACAGAGCAATGCAGTAGTCACTCTGGAGGTCTGATCATTTCAGCACAGGATATCCACAGAATTGTGCCCTCGGCCCAGTTGCATTCATATCCTTCCTCAATGACCTTAAACGCCAGATGTCTGAAATGTCACACATGTTTAAGACAGGTGTTATCGAGCAAACTCAGATGAGTAAGCAATTATCTTGCCCCTCGGATTCTGCCTGAGCTGCTGTGCAATTCCAACGGAATGCGCTTGACTCTAATCTCCAGCATCAGCAGTCCTTACTTTTGCCTCATCTCACAAATTGCAGACATATTCGCTTGACATCAATAATGTGAACACTGATGTGAGCCAATATGCAGAATAAGTTAAAATAGACACAAGATGGAAAGTAAAACAACATGTGACAGTCTACGTTTTATGTCAAGGGCAGGCCCTGCCTGATAAAGCTGATTCAGGTATTTGATGATGCTTCAAAGTCAGTATATGAGGGAGTACTGTAAACGATCTTTTTGTTGGAGTTTCAGAACGTTTTGCTGCCGTGTCACTTGACAAATTGATTAGCAAATTCTAAATGTTTGCGATTGATTGGTCATTGGCAGCATGGATGTGAAATTGCGAAAGGATTGGAAACAGAAGTCATGTGTCAGATCGGAGACAAGCTGAAGTGTCGCTGCCAGGGGATGACTTTCTGAATCCTTGGTATTTTTTCTTACTTTGAAGAATCATTTCGAGATAGCTAATGAGGGTAAAATCCCTCAGTTTGGAAATGACATTGATGAGAGTCAATAGTGAATTGCAAGGATGCTAAGCACCTTCAGAGTGACATTAAAATAATAAAACTCACGCAGCGTGGATAAGTTTCACCAGGTGATTTTTTTTTAAAATTTAAGTTCGGAAATATCACTACAACATGCCGGAGTGGGTGCAATACTTAATGAAAAGGTATTCTGCTGGAAATGGACAGCATATCAGGCCGCATCCATGGAGCAGTAATGTCGTCGTCTTGGGCATTCGCCCTCAGCAGGAATTCCTGATGAAGGGCTTATACCCGAACCGTCAAATCTCCTGCTCCTCTGATGCTGCTTGACCAGCTGTGCGTTTCGAGAACCAGACTCTTCGTCCCTGATCTCTAGCATCTGCAGTGTTCAGTTTCTGCTGGATGCAATAATTGCCAAACAGGTTTATTCATTAACTGAAAATACTTTGTGTTCTTACAAATGCATGCTGGGCTTGGATCGTCTCAGTATCGCTCCAACGAGATCAGCTGAATATGTTGGGAGCACAGCTCTTGGTGTTTGTGCTTCTGGTGCTGGAAAAGCCTATCGAGTCTGAATGTGGATTAAGAGGTCGTATTATCTATGGGGGTAAGTAAGCATTTCAGTCTTCAATCTGACGAGCTACTCCGAGAGATGGGAGGCATTGACAGAACTGAAACGTCATTCAGGTGAACAAGAGATCTCCCTCAATTTAATTCTTCTTGCAATCCGTAGTTTTTAAAAAGGTCTGAACCTGAATGAAGCACTCTCAGTTTTTGGTTGCGGCCAAATTTCACAAAAAAAATCTCATTTTTGCGCATTACTTCAGCTACCGAGGAATGCACTCCTTTTATATTAAACCTTCTATGTACATTTAAGTTTTTGTTACAAAGGATGGTTCTGATCTGAGAGTCCATTCTTTATGCCAAACTCTAACCACAGAGCTCAGTATCTGGCTCCACCTCCCCTGTTCAGATCACAGAAGAATGACAGTGTGCATCCCCTGTCTGCATTCTCGATAACAGACCACAGTAGACTATGGTGCACTGACCATGTGCTACCTCTCCTAATAGACCATGCTGGGAATGCGTCGTTGAGCCCCGACCTCTATCGCAGCTGGCCAGACCACACGAATGCACTTTTTCTGTCAAATTTCGCTTTTCCCAAACACACTTGGAGAACCTTGCATAATGCATGTCGACTTATACTCTGGAATTCTTTTCCTTTCAGGTGAGATCTTTGGGTGCGACAAAATTCCTGGGACCTGTAGACAAACGATTTGTCGGAGTGATGAGTACAAAGTCCCTAACAGATGTTTCTGGGGTTATACCTGCTGCGTGGTCAGATGATGAAAACAACTGGGGAGTTGTGACTGTCGACTGTGACGTCACCACTTTAACAACTTGTCTAACTACGGAGAGATCCTCCGAGCCATCATAACATGACATTTTCTTCGATCTGTGTTAATTAAAATCACTTAATTTATCTCTAACTCGTCTCAATGTTGCATTTAGATATTTCACTAGTGGGGAGCTGTCTCAGTGCTCGCAATTGGGCAGCCCTGCTCCCTCAGCACTGATACTTCCAATTGTACCATGTCTTCAGCACGAACATTCCAATATTGCAGGAACCCCACAGCGCGAACCCTCTAATAATGTGTAGATCCCTCAGCAGTGACTCTCTAACAGACCGTCACTCCGTCAGAACTGACCCTCTGTCAGAACAGCGCTCTTCCAGCACTGGCATTCAGTTGAGATGAGAGTGAATATTCTGGAGACAGCAAACGCAATTGAGCATTGCTTGCATAGTTTCTGGGTGATAACCTTCAACTGTGGACATTGGAGCAATTTGGAATTTTCTCCATAGATATGCAAAGGATTGAGAGTGGGTAGGGTGTGGAGGGATTTGCTCGTGGTTGAAGTTGTTGCAATTCGTTAGGGTAGCTGAGAAGAGCGGGTGAAATATTTCCTACTGTGACCAAAAAAAACAGAGCATGTTGGGACAGGCTCTCATTAAGTGATTAGAAAATATAATGAGCAGCAGCACAGTCGTATGGGGAAGCAAGATGGTTCAGTCTTTAACTGTGCTGCATCACAGTACAAGGCATATGGCTTCGGTCGTAGACTTGGGCGACTGCCTGTGTGGATTTTACACATTCTAGCCATATCCTCTGGGTGCTCCTGTTATCTCCCACAATGCAAAGTTGTGCATGTCAGGTGAATTGGCCGTGCTAAATTGCCCATAGTCTACAGCAATGTATAGACTAGTCAGGGCTAAATATAGGAAAACAGGGCAGTTGATTGGGTTTGGTAAATAACTCTTCAGAGGGCCGGGTGGACTGGATGGGCGGAAGGGATTGTTTACACACTGCAGGGATTCTGTAAAAAGAAGTCAGACAATAATCAGTTTTTCAAAGAATGGAGTTTTCTTCTGGATTGGATTCTCATTGACTCTCGTTTGCCTTAAAATCCTGAATTCCAAACCTCACTCAAATTAACGCCTTACTTTTAAGGGTAATCACTTTCCACTCACGACTTGTACTTCTTCTTTGTCGAAGTTTGGATCAAAGCTGTCATGAATTTAAGGCTAATAAACAAGGCGAGTAATTCTGGATTGACAAAGACTCCTGCTTTCTACATTGTACTCCTTCAGAGAGAAAGTATAACATCTGGTTTGGTTCTGAAGCCAAATCCCATGACAAGATTTAACCTCCTATATATTTTATGGAGAAGATTCACAGTTCAATCAACAGCATTTGTATTTTGCAGCAACTGTCAAAACTGGTTGGGGATTGGAAGGGCTCAGGGACATAAATCTAAGTGTGCAGTTGGCAGTGCAGTAAGTTAATTTTGAAGATAACAGGTCAATGCAGGTATGGGTTTATCGTGACAGTGTTGGAAAGGATGCAATGGATAGTTGGGTAGGAAGATGAACAGGTACATCATGTCAATATGGCAGCGCCAATTTGTAGCATTGGTTCAGGTTCAGGTGGAGGAACGGCACCTGTGCAAACTATTGAAGTAGATATTTACATTGTGTGGCGGAAAGGTCCCAATGTGGACGACAAGACGTTCTTCTTCCAGTTGCCTGGTGGTTCGAATTTCGTGGTGGGGGAGGCCCTGAATTTGCTTGTCCTTGGAGTAGTGTGAGGGTGAGATGACGTGGTTGGCCACTGAGCGGTGGGTTTCATTGGCGTATGTATTCCTGAGATGTTTCCAGAAAATCTACAGGGGTTGCAGTCCTGTACCCAATGTAGAGAAGACCACATCGAGAGCAAGGGACACAGTAGATGTAGTGGGTAAATGTTCGGAAAAATCTCAAATGAATTTGAAAACGTACTTTGGGGCCTTCAACAGAGTTAAGGGGTAAATGTTAACATTTCTTTTGGCGGCACGTGAAGGTTCCAAGTGTGGTGGGTGGGTAGATAGGGTGCGTGGACCCAACATGTGAGTTGCAGAGCAAATGGTCCATGTGGAACACTGGCAGGGATGGGTCGGGAAGTATACTTCTGCTGGTGAGCAAGAATTTTATTTGGCAGTGATTAGAAACGGACCTTAGAGACAGCATTTTCACACAGACTTCCGTGTGTGTCGGAAATTAGTAGCTCCAGGAAGTGGTGGGAGATGTTAAAATTATAATAGTTAGAAGGTATCTTGATAGGTTACGGAATTGGCGGGATTTGGAGGGATATGGACAAATTGATGACAAATAGTATTAGATTAACTTAGGTTATCTGGTTTTCACGGACGAGTTGAAACGAAGGGACTTTTGCTTTGTTTTGCATCTCTATGATTATCTGACTCTGTGTAGAGTTATTGACTTTGGCAGGTCGATGCAAGAGGAGTTCATGCAGTAACTGGCAGGACCCTGAGGAGCATTGATACGCAGACAAATATTGGCATGCAAATCCATTGCTGCCTGAAAGTGTCAATAAAAGAGATTACGTGGTAAAGAAGACGTGTGGAGTAGTAGTCTTCATTAGTCAGGAAATTGACTATAAAAGTTGGCAAGTTTTTCGGCAGCTTGTGAAAAATATTGTTCCGTGACAATTGCAGCATTGTGTGCACTTCCGTTTTCCGCAGTACAGGAGGCCTTTGGAGATGTCGTGCAAAAGATTTATTAGGATGCTGCCTGGGTCAGAATGGATTTGCCATGAGGAGAAGTTCAATATTTTTTTCACGGGAGATTTAGAGGTTAAGTCGTGCATTCAAGGAGGTCGATAAAGTTATGAGTGGCATGAACAGAGTGAATTGCACGACCATCTTCAAGAGGTTGAAATATCAGAAACCAGGTTTATGATGAGAAGGACAACCTTTAACGTAGATGTGAGAGGCAACATTATTTTTTCTGCAAAGTATGGCAAGTGCCTATAACACGCTGCCAGCTTGTGAGGAAGCGTTAAAACAGATACGACAGCAACTTTCCAATGTAATGTTGGGAAAAACATGAGTACACAGAAAATAAAAGCTTTCTGACCATGTTCAGACGAATGGGATCAGTTCAGAAACACATTGTATATCTGCACAGACACGATGAGCTCAACGTCCTGTTCTTTTGAGGTGCTGCTCTATGTTTGAAATCATAATGAAGGAGCATCTCGATGAGACTGGGACAGCAAGAAGTTAAACGGTCGATTAGAGTGTGAGATGGAGACAGAGAGGAAGGAGAGTGAAGCAGAAATATGAAGAATGATTGAGTGAGAGTGAGAGGAGAGCTAACAGACGTTTCAGAATTTTCGGAGTTCCCCGTTCAGATTCAAGTCCATTCGTATGCATCACTTCTGTACACTCTCTCGACCAATGATGCTGTCCCAGTAATTTGCTACCAAATTTCCACAACACACATCCGGCTGTGTTCAAACCAGTGAGTCACAGAGCTCAGAGTTCAATCCTTATTTTCTCGACTACATTCTCATCCAGGGAAGAACACAAAACGAAAATCCAGCATGTCAACTTTTCAAAGTTGATCTAATCAACCTGCCACAGTCGGATTCGGGAGTGTTCGCTAAGAAAGGCAATGCTGGTTTGAAAAGGAAACAAGCCGAATCTCTTGAAACGCTTAATCACTCGAGCCCTAGGCAATATCCTGGCCAATCCCCAGAACCACCGCATTTTCTCCAATAAAACTTCATATCTCATACGATAAGCATTCCAGAACGGTAATCTTGGTAGCTGTGGGATTCTGTCAGTTTATAATAAATGACCGTGTCCCATAGCTACCTAGTCTACACCTCCTCCCACACTTCTCCCTGTAAAAACGCCATCCCATATTCCCAATTCCTTCGTCTCCACCGCATCTGCTCCTAAGGAGGTCCAGCCCCAATACCGGACAACACAGATGGCCTCCTTCTTCAAAGCCGCAATTTCCCCACAGAATGATCGACGATGCTCTGCACCACATCTCCTCCACTTCATGCTCCTCCACACTTGAGCCCCGCCCCTCCAATCGCCACAAGGACAGAACCCCTCTGGTCCTCACTTACCATCCCACCAACCTCCACATACATCATATCATCCATTGTCATTCCCGCAACCTCCAAACGGACCCGACCACCAGGGATATAGAATATAGAACATAGAACATAGAAAAATACAGCGCAGTACAGACACTTCGGCCCTCGATGTTGCGCCGATCCAAGCCCACCTAACCTACACTCCCCCACTATCCTCCATATGCCTATCCAATGCCCGTTTAAATGCACATAAAGAGGGAGAGTCTACCACTGTTACTGGCAGGGCATTCCATGATCTCACGACTCGCTGAGTAAAGAATCTACCCCTGACATCAGCCCTATACCTACCACCTCTTAATTTAATGCTATGCCCCCTCGTAATATCTGACTCCATACGTGGAAAAAGGTTCTCATGGTCAACTCTATCTCAACCCATAATCATCTTGTACATCTCTATCAAGTCATCCCTAAACCTTCTTTTCTCCAATGAAAACAGCCCCAAGTGCCTCAGCCTTTCCTCATGTGATCTTCATACCATACCAGGCAACATCCTGGTAAACCTCCTTTGCACCCGTTCCAATGCCTCCACATCCTTCGTCTCGGATGGCGACAAAAACTGCACACAATACTCCAGATGCGGCCGCACCAGAGTCTTATACAACTGCAACATGACCTTAGGACTCCGGAACTCAATTCCTCTACCAATAAAAGCCAGTACGCCATATGCCTTCTTCACAGCACTATTTACCTGGGTGGCAATTTTCTGAGATCTGTGTACATGGACACCAAGATTCCTCTGCTCATCCACACTACCAAGTATCCGACCATTAGCTCAGTACTCCATTTTCTTGTTACTCTTAACAAAGTGAATCACTTCACACTTAGCTACATTGAACTCCCTCTTCTGTCCCTATCAGCATTCCAAAAAGACCACTCCCTCCGTCACTCCCTTGTCAAGTCCACAGCCTCCACTGAGCACCTTCCCCTGCAACCGCAAGAAATGCAAAACTTGCGCCCACACCTCACCCCTTACTTCCCTCCAAGGGAACAAGGCATGTACTCAGATTTCTACAGTTTCCTCATTTCCCCTCCCCCACCTTGTCTCAGTCCGAACCCTTGAACTCAGCACCACCTTCCTAATCTGCAATCTTCTTCCTGACCTCTCCGCCCCCACCCCCACTGTGGCCTATCTCCCGCACCTTAACCTCCTTCCACCTATCGCATTTCTAACGCCCCTCCCCCAAGTCCCTCCTCCCTACATTTTATTTTAGCCTGCTTGGCAAACTCTCCTCATTCCTGAAGAAGAGCTTATGCCCGAAACGTCGATTTTCCTGTTCCTTAGATGCTGCCTGACCTGCTGCACTTTTCCAACAATACATTTTCAGCTCTTGCCTTGTTGGCCTACCCACGTGCATGTCCTCGTACTTATTTGGCAGAAGCCCATTTCTCACTAATCGGCCCATCAATTCCATATTAGACTCTTTAAAATGGGAGAGAGTAGTATCTTGAATTACGAATAGCCTTCATCTGCTCTTTCATGATCCTATTCAGATCAGCAGCCACCCTTAAAAAAAGCCTAGCAAATATTCCTTCTAAAACAGGCATCAGCTTGGCCAGAACCAGAAAACCCAGGAGAATATACATTGCTCTTCGAATTTTCTCTAAGAACTCCTCAGAGTCGCCATTAGCAGACACGATGCTCTTTTTAAGGAGTCCATGCCAATCCGCATATAGTATTCATTCTCAGAGAAAAGGGATTGTTTCCACCTCCTATTTGTTAAAGTGAACACGTGTTAAGCATTTCCTTCACCACCCTGTATACCTGCGAAACCACTTTCAAGTAACCATGTCACTGAACGACTGGGTCTCTCGGTTCGGCAACATTCCACAGACGTCACAGCAACAGTATTAGTTCTATCCTTGTTTGGCTTACCAAAATGCAATGCATTGAGTTTGTCTACATTGCGCCCCATTGGCCACAACGAAAACTGTGTTGTGAAGCTGGTGGACATATGGTACACTAATTATGGCAGTACAAAGACCTGAAGCAGCTTTCGACCGAGTCTGTGTTTTTATCTTTTTATGGGTGTGTTTTCGTCTGTTCAATGTACACCTGCTTCACAAGATACACGACACTGATTGAAGAAGTAATCTGAAGAGATTTTGAGGTTGAATATAAAAGAGTTTGAGCACAGACCCCAACAAAATAGAGTGAGCTGTTGGTCAATGTCCAAGGACAGCTCAGTCCCTGCAGCTCACTGAAGAGTGGCAGACAGGATGGAGACGATCAGCATGTCTCTTCCTCTTCAGAGGTGAATGTTTAGCGAAAGTGTCCGTCCACTCGGTTTTGCTGTTAATTTGACAGGACCAAGTTGGAGCGAGCCCCTACCATGCATGGAAATGTGTTGATGACAGAAGTTTCTTGTTGTTCATATGCGGACAGTTTGTATCACAATTGCAGTCACGAAGACGCTGAGGAGATCAAAGCAGAGATTTAGGAACAACGGCCTCCCTCGTTGGTTTTCCGGTGCTGTTACAGTCCATCAGAGATGAAAATGGAGTAGCGATTGAATCTCTGTGTTTTAAAGATCTTACCATATCCAATTAACAAACTACAAAATCGTTCATTGAAGCGGTGTCGGGCCATTCTGTATCTAAGTCGGTAAAATGTGGGGCTGGAATAAAGCACAGCAGGTCAGGCAGATCTGAGGAGCAAAGGAGTCCCCGTTATCAGCAGGACTTTATGCAGGACCCTTCATTCTGTATCGAAGGTCGATCCTGACTCTTTATCAGATATTGGCTGCTATGTGTCTTACCACCATGCTTGTGTGATGGCGAAAATCCCTTCCAAACCAAAGGTGTAACTCTCATGTTTGATACTTTTTATTAAATTGTGATTATGTAGTTTAACCTCTTCTTTAATGATTCACTCAAAGTATAAAACACCTGCACATCGCGCCCACAAAGGGTCTCTCCTTAGTCACTTGTTATTTTACACCTTCCTGATGCCGCTCGGTGACATATAAAAGTACATGATTTCCAATTTATCCACGGACCGATCCCACTTTTATCTCGTTCAGTTGGAAATTCCTATGAGATACCTGGGATCCTTTAATTGCCATCCACCTGAACCATTGTGACATAATTCAGTTATAATAAGAAATGAAAATTAATTCCTGAATTTACTGCAAATGGACTGAATTATATAAAGGCGATTTGTTATGACAATTAAACAGACTTCGTGAGACCACAGTTGGAGTATTTTGTCCAGTTTTGGTTACTGTTCTTGAGGAAAGATGTGGTGGCACTGGAGGCAGTTCAGAGAACATTCATCAAGTTGGTTCTCCACATGATAAAGCTGTAATAAAAGGAGTGCAAGTAACTTTGGCTTGAACTGGAACCTCATGATGGAGTTCAGGAGGATGAGTGTTTATCTGATTGAGGCACTTTTAGGAGAAATGCAATTGATAAGGTGGACATTGAGCGAATTATTCTTTTTTGTGGGATAGTTTCTACCAAGAGAACTGGGATACAGAGTAAAAAGAGGTAGGTTGAAAAAGAGGTAGGTTGATTGCTTCTCTCAGAGGATGATGAGTCGTATGAGCTCACCTCCACAGAATGCAGTTGGGGGAATCTAGAATTAGAATGTGTACTCGATTTAGAATTAGAATTAGAATTGGGATTTTTGTCAAGTGTGCTCAAGCACAGAGAGAGAGAAGCAAAGTGAAAAGTATGCATTGTCTACAATCCCAGCGCAATCTTAGATACAGAGGTGTCTAATGACAAATCCTATATATTATGTAGAAATGTAAGAAAATATAATGAAAAGTCAACATGAAAGCCTTAAAATAGCAAAATTAAGAAATACTGTCGAAAGGTCAACATTGAATATGAGGAGCAGTGATTATATTATCTATGATTTGAGGTCAGAAGTGTGGCACTAGAAAATAACAGCACACCAGGCAGCATCAGATGAGAAGGAGAGTCGATGTTCAGCGATAAACCCTTCATCAGAAATGTGATATTCCTGATGAAGGGCTTTTACCTGAAAAGTCGACATTTCTGTTCTTCTTTTGGAGCCTGACATGCTAATATTTTGAGCTGCACACTACTTGACACTGATCACCAGCATCTGTAGTCGTCACTTTCACTCTTATTGCATGAGCATATTTCCTGGCACTAGTGCAGGGCAATAGTCACTTGCTACCTGTCAGCTCAAACTTGTGTACTCTCTAGATCTTCTTGTGGTGAATATGGACTCTTCGGTAACTGAGGAGTCAGGGATGGGTGCTTAACATCGTACAATCATTGGTGAACGCCAGCACTTCCTTTGAGGTGACATTTTGTTGGAGTGTGTCCTTTCTGGGTAAGGATGTCAACCCTTAAAGAGAGATCTTAAGGAACATCTTCTGTCGGAGGTTAGTATGTGTTCATTACCACAGACGACTATGCGGCTCCTTCGTGAAAATGCGTGTAGAATTAATAAGTAGAGTAAGTGTCTTGGGAAAAGAAAAGGAAGTGGAGTGAAGGATGATCAGATCAGCCACGATCGGTTTCAATGGCGGGAAAGACTCAATCGACTCTATGGTTTAATTCCCCCTCTGACTCTCCGGTCATATGGGAAGAAATTGAAAACTAAAACGTTCTGCTATTGCTCACATATAACATATAGAAAAACATTGACTTGTCAATGATAAATCTTAAGATATTGGAGACAAGTGCACAGAGAATTGACAAAGCACTACCCTCAAAGTACAGCAGGAATGAGGATGGGAAGAATTCAGCATTTAATTTGGCTGCTGAAAGCTCAGTGGCTCAGGGTAGTTCTCGTCATGTTCAGGGAATACCTGAGGAGCATACATGCCGAAAAGTATTTTCAGGCAGCGAGCGATTGCAGAGATACAGAGGGTGTGATGAACTGAAGGGATATCGCACCGTGATGCAATAAAACCAGCTATCATAGGCAAGCACTTGTGGAATAGCAGGAGCGGTTGAGGACTCAGGATGGCCTCATTCGTTCTCCAACACCTCCATTTTCGACCATTTTTTTCCATAACTCAACAGACAAAATTCTAAATATTTTTGTGCTGATTTTGGAAATCGAAGCAAACGCCAATGGAGAAACTGAGCAGATGCGGCATAATCCATGGAGAGACATACAGAGAGATCAAAACAGCGTGCATGTTCAGACCAATCTGACTTCCATCAGAGTTTCTTCAGAATTTAAACTCGAAACGTTATCAATGGTTGTTTTGCACTTGGAACGCTGTCAGACCATCTTGGGAATTTCTAGCATTCCGCGTGCTCTGCTTTCACTTTTAAATGTATCCAAGCCTCCTATCATAACTCACAGTTAATCGAGCCTATGAGCGCTCTGTGACCATCAGTGATATGAGTATCAAAATCAATGTTATTGCCACCCTCCACTAAGCACTGCCCAGCCAAAATTTGAGGCACATGCGCATGAGAGTTGGAAGTACATGACCTCATAGACGAATCAATGATTAATCATCTCACAGAAACGCTGGCCATTGCCTCCATCTTCAACATGCTAAATTGCCAGACAACTGACTGAACCCATTGTGAACAGGGAAATGATGCAGGCTTTTATAGTCTTCTGTCAAGCTGTTTGTGGATGTCCTGCTACACGTCAATTACCATCCCTGGCCGAGGTGGAAACCAATCTTTGAATTCTGATTCGGAATTCCTGCCTCACTGCATTATTGGATGAGTGGAACAGATAGGACACCGTGACCATGTAATTAGCAGCCTTAACTATTACCTTTAACTACTTTAGTTAAATGGTTGCCACATTTTTTTCTCATTCATCAGCGGGTACAAATAAGGGTGGAGTTCATAGCCATGTTCTTCCGAGGGAAACAAAATAAAATTCCATGCAGCAGAAGAAAGGAATGCAGTGAGTTTTTTTTCATCTGTTTTATCAACTCTTCGAAATTGCAGGGCCATCTTTTGGGAACCATGTCCATTAAACACAAGGTCTCTCTGTTCCTGTAGTGACCTCAAAGAGACTGATCCTGCATTGTCTCTAACTAGAAGCAATCATTATTTCAGCATATACATAATTTCCCTAACTTTTATTCTCATCTCAATCGTTGGGCATCCAGGGATCTTTGGATGGCTTTAGACAGCCCATATTTATTTCTCTTCAGTCGGTTCACACACACCACCCTACTCATCCCCTTTTTTGAAATTTGTTCATTTTCATCCATAGTTTTACCATTGCAATACATTTCCAATCGATGTAATCCTGTTCAACTTAAAGATCCCTATATATCTCCACATTTCCAATCAAAGTTTATAATTATTGACTGATGATGATCTTGTTCCAACTTCAGATTGAACCTTATCATGTTATGATCGCTGTTTCCCAAATGCATCCCGGCCTGTGACTTTCCCATGTTGATCTGCTTAAATTCCAAAGCCCCGATCGAGTATGTCTCCCTTTCTCGTTGGACTCGAAATCTGCTGTTTTAGAAAGTTCCCCTGCGCACATTGCTGAAATTATTCCCCTCCTCATACCACGTGGTGTTTTCTCCGCGTGTTCCCTCGAATAATTAAAATGATCAGCAAGTTAAACCCAACCAATCCTGAAGGTTTCCAAATTCATCCTCCAAACGTGATGTTCCACGTCCCACCCATTGTCCCACTGTAAGACATTCACAAAATAAACCACTGTCCCCTTTTTGTTGATCATCTCAAGTCCATTAGAACATCATAAGTTTGTTTTTGGGCTGGCATGATGGCTCAATAGTTAGCACTGCTGCCTCGCAGCACTAGAATCCCAAGTTCGATTCTTGCCTCGGGCGAATCTCTGTGTGGAGTCTGCACATTATCACCATGTCTGCATGTGCTTCCTCCGGGTGCTTGCGTTTCCTCCCACAATCTGAAGATATGCTGGTCAGGTGAATTGGCAATGCTAAATTGCCCATCTTGCTGGGGGCATTAGTCAGTGGTAAATATAAGATAGGCGAATGACTCTCGGTAGGTTACTCTTCGGATGGTGTTTGTTGTCTTGTTGGGTGAAATTGCCTGTTCTGTGTACTGTAGGTGACCTCAGATAATCTGTTGAGAACTCCACTCCCCAATCCCACTGCATGAAAAATAGTCCTAACCTACATAGTATCTTAACATGCTTCAGTTCTGCCATCGTGCCAATCGATCTGCCAAACCTTCATGACTCTCCATGTATAGACAGAACATCTGCCTTACTTTAAATGCTCAAAACTAATTGCAACACTGCAGGTGTGATATAATCGAGGTCAGTACAGAGGGATTACTACATCCTAAGTGTGCCAATCTGAATAAGTGTTATGCTGCCAGATGGTCTGTCCCCAGGCAGAGGACATTGTCAGTTAGACAGTGATGAGGAAGCGGTGGATACTCCTTTCAAAAGACGGCACTTAGGGCGATAGAGTCACGACTACGAGAGCATCACTCGACAATCTGTAAGCACGGGAGTGGTATGTCCTATTGCGCGAAGGGCTGTAGATGATATAACAAGGACTTTGAGTAGGCATCTGATAAAGTTCCCCATGATACGCTGATGGAAAAGATGAAGGCGCATGGGGTCCAGCGTGTTCTCGCTGGGTGGAGAGTGAACTGTCTGGACAACAGGAAACAGAGAGTAGTAGTGGAAGGGAGTTTCTCAAAATAAGACCATAAGACCATAAGACATAGGAGTGGAAGTAAGGCCATTCAGACCATCGAGTCCACTCCGCAATTCAATCATGGTGATGGGCATTTCAACTCCACTTTCAACCATTCTCCCCATAGCCCTTAATTCCTTGTGACATTAATAATTTATCAATCCCTGCCTTGAAGACATTTAGCGTCAAGGCGTCCACTGCACTCCACGGCAATGCATTCAAAAAATCCACCACTCTCTGGCTGAAGAAATGTCTCTGCATTTCTTCTGAATTGATCCCCTATAATTCTAAGGCTGTGTCCATGGTTCCTAGTCTCCTCGCCTAACGGAAACAATTTCCTAGCGTCCACCCTTTCCAAGCCATGTATTATCTTGTAAGTTTATACTGGATCACCCCTTAATCTTCTGAGCTCCAATGAATACAATCCCAGGATCCTCAGCTGTCCCTCGTATGTCAGACCTACCATTCCAGGGATCATCCGTGTGAATCTCCGCTGGACATGCTCCAGTGCCAGTATGTCCTTCCTGAGGTGTGAGGTCCAAAACTGGACACAGTACTCCAAATGGGGCCGAACCAGAGCTTTATAAATTCTCAGTAACTTTTATATTCCAACCCTCTTGAGAGAAATGACAACATTGCATTCGTTTTCTTAATCACGGATTCAACCTGCATGTTTTTCTTTAGAGAATCATCGACCAGCACTCCCAGATCCCTTTGTACTCTGGCTTCATGAATATTCTCACCGATTAGAAAGTAGCCCATGCTTGTATTCTTTTTTTTCCAAAGTGCAAGACCTCGCATTTGCTCATATTGAAGTTCATCAGCCATTTCCTGGACCACTCTCCCAAACTGTCTAGATCCTTCTGCAGCCTCCCCACTTCCTCAGTACGACCTAACTTCGTATCATCAGCAAACTTCGCTAGATGCCCCCAGTCCCTTCATCCAGATCATTAATATATAACGTGAACAGCTGCGGCCCCAACACTGAAATCTGTGGGACACTGCTTGTCACCAATTGCCATTCCGAAAAAGAAACTTTTATCCCAACTCCCTGCCTTCTGTCAGACAGCCAATCCTCAATCCATGCCAGTAGCTCACCTCGAACACAATGGGCCCTCACATTATTCAGCAGCCTCCCCTGTGGCACCTTATCAAAGGCCTTTTGCAAGTCTAGATAGACCACATCCATTGGGTTTCCCTGGTCTACCCTACTTTTCACCTCTTCAAAGAATTCTAACTGATTTGTCAGGCACGACTTCCCCTTATTAAATCCATGTTGACTTGATCTAATCCGACTCTAATCTTCCAAGAATTTAGAAACCTCATCCTTAATGATGGATTCTAGAATTTTATCAACAACTGAGGTTACGCAAATTGGCCTATTTTTTTTATCTTGTATCTTGATACTTTCTTGAACAAGGGGGCTTATAACAGCGATCTTCCACTCATCCGGGATTTTTCCTGACTCGAGTTCCTGATGAAGGGCTTATGCTCGAAACGTCGAATTCTCTATTCCTGAGATGCTGCCTAACCTGCTTTGACCAGCAACACATTTGCAGCTGTGATCTCAGCATCTGCAGACCTCATTTTTTACCCTGACGTTTGAAAGATCTCAACCAACGCCTCCACTATTTCCCCAGCCAGCTCCCTCAGAACTCTAGGATGTAGCCCATCGGGGCCAGGAGATTTATCAATTTTAAAACCTTTTAGCTCTTCTCGCACTTTCTCTTTTGTAATGGCAACCATACTCAACTCAGCCCCTTGAATCCATTTAATTGTTAGGATATTACTCATGTCTTCCACTGTGAAGACTGACACAATGTATTTATTAAGTTCTACAGCTATTTCCTTATCTCCTATCACTAGGCTTCCAGCATCAGTTTGAAGTTGCCCAACGTCTACTTTTGCCTGTTGTTTGTTTCTTATGTATTGAAATAAACTTTTACTATCATTTCTAATATTACTGGCTAGCCTACGTTCATATTTGATGCTCTCCTTTCTTATTCTTACTCTCTTCTGGTGGGGTCCGTTTGGAGGTGGAGGAAATGATGACGGATGATACAATGTCTATGTATGTTGGTGGGATGGTAGGTCAGGATCAGTGGGGTTCTGTCCTGATGGCGATTGGAGCGGCGGGGCTCAAGGGTGGAGAAGCGGGAAGTGGAAGCGATGCAGTGGAGGGCATCGTCAATCACGTCTGGGGGGTAATTGCGGTTGTTGAGGAAGGAGGCCATTTGGGTTGTACGGTATTGGAACTGGTCTTCCCGGTAGCAGATGCGGCGGAGACGAAGGAATTGGGAATATCGGATGGCGTTTTTACGGGGGTCAGGTTGGGAGGAAGTGTAGTCTGTGTAGCTGTTGGGCTGTTCGCCTCATAGTAAATGTCGGTGTTGGTACGGTCGCCCGAGCTCGAAATGGAAAGATCTGGGAAGTGGAGGGAGGAGTCTGAGACGGTCTATATAAATTTGAGGTCGGAGTTGATGGTGTTGGTGAAGTGGAGGAAGTGTTCAACCTCCTCGTGGGAGCACGAGGCAGCGCCGATACAGTCATCAATGCAGCGGAGGAAAAGGCAGGGGGTGGTGCCAGTGTAACTGCGGAAGATGGACTGTTCCACATATCATACGAAGCGACACGCATAGCTGAGGCCTATGCGGGTGCCCATGGCTACTCCATTGGTTTGGAGGAAGTGGGAGGATTGGAAAGAGAAGTTGTTCAGGGTGAGGACCAGTTCAGTCAGTCGAAGTAGGGTGTCAGTGGAAGTGTACAGTTTCCTAGGGCGGGAAAGGAAGAAGTGGAGGGCTTTGAGTCCTTCGTGATGGGGGTAGAGGTGTACAGGGACAGGATGTCCGTGGTGAAGAAAAGGCGTTGGGGAACAGGGAAGCGAAAATCATGGACGAGGTGGAGGGCGTGGGTGGTGTCCCGAATGTAGGTGGGGAGTTCTTTGACTAAAGTGGACAGGACCGTGTCGAGGTATGTAGTTCAAATATCTCGAAGCTGAAGTATAATCTTGCAAGTTACTTAGAAGAAAGTTGCATATCCTTTTTTGTAATAAAGACAAAACATGCATCATTTGGCAATGCTTGAAATCACAAAGTCATGTTCAATTAGCCATTAAGGATTAATCATTAATGGTTTTATTTGAAGATACCACTTCTCAGAATACAGGAAATGTTTTCACTGATTTCTCTCCACAGTTGCTGCCAGACCCTCTGGGCCTTTCCAGCAATCTCTCTCTTTGTTGTTAATATCCATAATTCTGTCTGCACTTTGATTTAAGTGATATGTTCCACTTGACTTCTTTGGAAACAATTCATTACCATTTCTTTTTGACAATGTATGACGCTTTCCCATTTCACATTCTTTTAATGTAAACTTGACCCCTTTAATTCCCATGGCAAACTTTTCAGGAACTCTGCCAAAATCTTACTTTCCAGACCAAACAGTAAAATGCACATTTTGCTTCCAATATTCTAAAAAGAAGCTTTGTGGTTTCAAGTCTTGCCAAATGCCGCATGTTTGGTCTTTGTTGCAAAAAAGCATAATCAACTTTCTCCTAAGTAACTTGCTAGATTATATTTCAGCTTCAATTTTTCCATAATTATTGAATTCACAATGGACAATGACTTTCTAAAGTATTTTTTTAAGTATGTGCTGGACCTGCAGTGTTGATCGCTCACAGGTTTCATTAGTTGCCAAATAATTCTTTTCAACAATTTTCTCTCAAAATTCATGCTACTTACATTGGCTATACTAGCTGCTATCTTAATTTAAAATCGAAAAGAATTAAATTCGTATTCCTTTAAGCAATCCATTGAATTCCCTTGTCAAGCTTTAACTAGCAACCCCTGTCAAATAATTTTATCCATCCCAATTCGTCGAAACAATTCCATCCACTCTCGGCAGTTTTAAAGCATGCCCTTATGTGGGGAATTCGAGTGATCGTGGTCAGTTTCGGATCCGTCTGATGTCCAAGACTTTCTACTACAAGACTTCTGCCTCCCCTTTTGTATTCCTGAAACCAATTCATAAACAACTTAAAATCCAAAACCCCTTGAGGAAACCCAGTGGGTTAATAATCCCCATGCCCATAACTCTCAACACATTGAAATTATGTGAGAAAATTTAAAGTTGGCAGGAGAAAGAGTCAACTCAACTAATCTCGCAAGCGGCAGAGCCCAAGTCACTCGATGATGCCATGTCACATTTTCCCTTTTTCAGTTTTAGCGTCTTCTAATCCTATCAAACTGACACTTCAAAGCTCCATTGTCGTCACGAAACCGTCTTTTGGATTTTCCTTTTGATAACACGTTGAAAATAAAATAAATGGCACACGGATAAAAGTATTGTCATTTCAAAATCGGAGTTTAAAATGAAAGGAATCAAAAAAAATTATGCATGTTTTCAGAACAAATAAAATCGTTTTCTTTTGGAAAAAAATATTTTCTATGGGAGCTTTCTATCGGAGCCTTAAATAACGATGCAAAATCATTGAAATAGGAATTGAAAGTCTTGAACTCATGATGCTTTTGCATGTCTCTTTTTTTCTGTACTGATGTTCATGTGAAATAAGGGATGCTTACAAATGTCATAGGAATTTTTGGCGAATGCATTACAATTTTCTCTAACGATTTTTTTTATTCACTGATGGAAAGAGACTTGTCTCTCTGGTCTCTAAGTTTACCTGATGATTCCATTCCATTTTTCACCCCTTTCTGACATCAATCTGTGGACGATTACACACTGACGTTGCCTCGCTGCACAGCGATGGAATATAGTGTTAAACACTTTCAGCTCCAATCTCAATAACCTGCAAAGCAAGAATTCCACATAAGGACTGTACACAGATATTTGTTAGGCAGGTTTTGAAAGTTTTCTGTATCATCAACTGTTTCAACATCAATATCCAATATTGCCATTGTCTATTCCCACAACTTCAGTATATTGTTATCATCATGCTTATTCGATTTCTGGCTGCTTGGATTATTCCAAATGTTTAATTATTTTAAATTAAAATTAACTTTTTAATTATTCTAAGCCTGGTTGCAGCGCAAAGATGATATGATTCGATAAAGGACACAGTGGAATGTAGCAAAATACACTACAAATTAAATGATAATAATTAGGAAGTTGTTGCTGGTTTTATTATATATAATAAATATGAAGTGTGATGAATACATTACGTAGTAAAGTAATATGTTGAGATATATAGGGGCATCCATCACACAGTAGAAATATAAATAGTAGCAAATATACATTATTCATTAGAGATATCAACAACACATGCAAACTAATGAGTGCTGGAATTCTACAAAAATGTTCAAAATTGAGTCTCACTGCTTCCTGCCCGTGGGGGCACCAGTTTCCAATGCCACATCTGGAGAACTCAGGTTCCATTCACAATCTCAGTCAAAGCTGGAGTCCCTTCATAAGTACAAAGTCCGCTAACATAATACCATTCTGAATCTATGAATACATATTTTCTTTCAGTGTTTCCATCGCACTGGAAAAATTTTTCCAAAACTACATTACATTAAAACGATATGTACAGGTAGACCTTTGTAACGGCTCCTAAAAATAGTTCCCACTGATACGTTCTTCCTTTTCAATAAAAACAAAACAGGCTATTTTTGCATTTGATCTGCTTTTCCATACTTTTTCATTTAATTAGTACATTATCACCTCCAATTGAAGTTTAACAGTTCAGCTGTAATAGCCTGAATTGAAGACACCATTTGTGAAAGCAGATCATTTTATGTAGCCTGGATCATTGAGTTGGCAGTCTTGTCCAGCCGTCAACCATGTTCAGATTGTAGCTAAACCATCCCAGTCGCATGTATACATCTGTGCGCTGAGTTCATTCGCTTTACCTGTCAGGCCAGGTGCATTGGAACAAACTGCAGCTTAATTCAGACATTTTCTTTGTTCCCTTGCATACTTTTCCCTTCCTTGTCCAGTTGACTTACTGTATGTTAGTTCTGTATCGGACTGAATCTTTATTTCATCTCTTGACGCTGTACCCACCTCACTGCTGGACTAGTGTAAACCCGACAGGGTGACTCCTGAAAATCTCCCCTCCAATAAAATTATGTCCCTCTGAAGTTCACCTCTGCTCCAGAACAATTCAAAAGATCCAAAAAATCTGAATCCCTGCCATCTGCACCAGCTCAATAATAATGCATTCATCTGCCACCTGATTTCCCAATGGTTCTGTCGGTTAAACCGTTCCACCGGGAATCTTGTCGTTGCTGAGTGCAGCCAGCATATCAAGAACAGTGTTGAGCTCTGACTGATTCCTGACTGATACTGTTCCGAGCGGGGAATTTGTCGGTGTTGAGGGTTTTGACATAACCAGCACTTTCATGTCATCGAAGAGCAAGCAAAGGATGGCGACAAACTTCCATGTGAAACTAACAGAGTGAAACCTAATACGTAATTTTGACAGTATCAAAGGCCTTTGTAAAGTTGAACAGATTCGTTTCTCTGCATTTTGCTTGTATCTGGCCGGTGGTGCAATTCATGTGTATGTCTAAGCCATGTTGTCAACCAATGCCATCAAGCTGCCACATGCAGATGATGCTTGTGGGTGTGTAATCATAAGGCATGTGAGAGCATTGGTTTCATTCTGAACATTCACATGTCAAAGGTAGTCTTCCAAAATTATAGGCGTGAAACCGTGATCATCAAAATGGATGGGCCGCCTTGAAGAAATTTGACGACTTCCAATACCTCACGAGTTTCCTGTCGATGAAGGGGACCAGTACAAGTGCAGACATCAATCGCCTGAGGAAACTGATATTGGAGTGCAATAGCATGAGATCCAAAATCAAGATCATCATTTGCAGAGCTGTGGTTGTTTCCTTCGCCTTCTATCGTAATGAGATATGGAGTGATCAGAGCGAATATTGGAAGGTGCTGGAACTGGATTCCCAATGCTGCATGGACAATATCCTGAGAATCTTCTGGGAAGAAAGCCACAAGAACTCGGCCGCGTTCGCCATCATAGAGGCAATGACCACCCTTGGTCAGCTACAACTGGTTGGATACGAAATCGAATTAAAACTCCTCAAGTTGGTTTCTAATCCAAGTTGTGAAATGGCATCCGAGCCCCAGATGGACAGAGGAGCCTATTCAGTCATACACTCAAGATCTCTCTGGTGAAATGCAGTATTCTCATCGACACTTTTCAACGATTGGTCAAGAATAACCAAAATGGCAGAAGAATGCCCTAAGTCTAACAGATCTGCAACGTCTGTATAGCCACGCCTGGACTCACCCAGAGAGTGAAAACCAGTCATTCTCGTCTGCGAAGGCGATAATCTACCAACACCATTTGGACCAATTGTGCAATGACCTCTGGTTGCTAATGCTCCCCTTTGAGAATTTGCAGAGACTGTTACGGGAATTTTTTGACGTGGCACTAGGGAAACAACACATCATCGTGAAGACTCACTCGTCCCCGACATTAATTCCTGTTTGTGCACAAGTCTCACCGATCGTAATTGTTTGCTTATACTCTCTCACAGTCTTCTTTACTACAGAACCAGGCATAGCTCGAATAATTGGCTGTCCATGCTATTTTCGCCTGAGGCAACCGATACTCACCGGTACACAAAATGCTGTACCGAGAGGTGATGATGCCCACATGACCTGCCTACTTCTTATGGCAGTCATCCAGGAATTCTCGCCGTGATAGCATTGTTGGTGAACCTGTAGCTTAAGGATTGCAAACGACGACCACCCTGTAAAGTGCATCGAGGGTTGGGCATTAAATAGTGGGCCACCAGTCACATCCATATCCAGAACATGAACTAATAATCTACCTCATTGAACTTGTGGTGTGAACACTTAACTGAAACTACTATCTGTCATGCTGCTTGCCCCCTGTCTGCCGCTCATGTCCATCTGCAGGTTCAACCAGCTTGAGAAAATCTGCAAATGGACACGCTTCCTGCAGTCATAGTAGCCAGCGCCACTCGATTGCTGCCTTATCTACTACGTCTGACACGATGAGAATTCGACACATCTGCGTCTAATATATATGTCCTGCTGACAACTACTGGACTCAGGAAAGCAATGTCTTTACTTGCCCTGATTTCTTCGCACCTCACCCTCCTCAGTAAAGCACACTTTTCAAGTAACGCCCACGTGAGCGGCCAGCAACAATTCAGAAAAATGTTAGAGGTATCTCTCCTCCACCGCTGCCCTCCCTGGATCCTTAATTTGGTTATACCAGGGGCATTCGTGCTTCAGAAAACATGAATGCTGATTTCAATATTGACCTCCTGCATCTGCACTTTTCAATGTCATCTCCCATTTTCAATCTGAACTTTGGGCGTTTTTTTTTCCTGTTCACGACCAGATTTTTTTTGACAATTTTATTTGTTTTGCTAAACATATAGAGAAATACCCTGTGAATATTTGCCTAAAGTTTACTTTGCATGAAATTAAATGAAGGTAAAATGTGGAGAAAAATGTGAACACTGATAAATAAATGATATCATGGAATTAACCAAATGTAGATGTATCGAGGCAGGCAGATCCACACTTCTTTGAATTTGGCAGGAGGAATTGATAAGGTGAAAAAAGAGGGCAGATGCCATCCTTGTTCATTTGTCAAGGCATCGAGTATATATTTTGCATGTCATGTGGGGATTGTGTGCAATTCCAGTTCGTCTATACTGAGAAGTGACTTTGGAAAGAGTATAAAAATATTTGGTCGGCACTAATAGCTGGCAATGTACTTCCATGAAACAAAAACAAACTCAAATTCGGCCATTAGTTTCAATTATGACCCAAATACCAAAATGCAATCGAATTTGAATTTTGCTGTTTGTGATGACATCAAACAAATGAAATGATTCTACGTTTTGGGGCTAAAATCAGACATTTTGAATAGTTATGGGGAGGACAGCAACAAGAGCCAACAAACCGACTGCGAGCCGAATATCTATCTGAAAGCTACCTGTCCATATCACATTTGTGCATCAGAATTCCAACGTCAACCAAGAAGAATCTACAAGAAGATTCAACATCTGAACAGGATTTTGTGTTTGAAATTGATCTTTCCATAAATTTAAGATGGAAATTATCTTATCAGTATTGTACATGGGTTGGGGTTGGGTTTGGGGTGGGTGGGGGTGGTGGGGGAAAGCGTGTTTTAAGAGAAATGAGTTGTAAACAGACGTTACTTTAATGTTCTCTATTGGACTTCAAGAATAATATTGTTAATTTTTACTTGAACATTGAAAGATTAAGGCGTGAGGTGAGCTTCTTAATATGTCGGGTTTAAATTATCAGAGGGGTTTACACTGTGTGTAAATGGTGTAATTGGATTTTTAAAATCATGTTTCTGCGTAATCTTCGTGGATGCACAGGCCTTTTCTTTTTGCACCGTTCAATTGTAAGGACGTCATTAGTAGAAAAGTCACTGAATGTCAACTTCTTTTTGGGTTTTTCGGAACGAATTGATGGTTTATAACCCAGAACATAGATCATGGAACAGCACAACACAGTACAGGCCCTTCGACCCACGATGTATTGCCGAGCATTTATCTTAATCTGCGATCAAACGGAACTGCGCACCCCTCAATTTATGTCCATTCATGTGCTTATCCAGTATTCGCTTAAATGTCGCTAATGTCTGTGACACTTCTAGCACTGCTGGCTGTCCATTCTACGCACCAAAAAACTCTCTGAATAAAGATCCAATACTTGACATCTCCAGTATACATTACTCCAACCAGTCTCAAAATTTGATATCTCGTGTTAGCCACTTCCGCCCTGGGGAAACGTTTCTGGCTTTCTATGCTGTCATTACATTGTACACCTCTTTAAAGTAACCTCTCTTCCTTTCATCTCCTCTGTGGAAATCGCTAGCTCACTCAAACTTTCTTCATGAGTCAAGGCCTCCAATTCAGAATGCGTCCTGGAAAATCTTCTCTGCACCCTCCCAGAAGCATACATATCCTTCCTATGATGAGGTGACCGGAACCGGACGCAATATTCTAATTGTGGTGTAATCAAGCTTTTATAGAGCTGCAGCTAAACCTCGCTGCTCTGAAACTCAATTCCCTCTCTTCATGAAAGCCAACAAAAAACCTTCTGAAAAATCCGATCAAACTAGGTGACAAGTTTGAGGGATTTTTGTACGTTGGCCCCAAGATCCGGATGTACCTCTACTGTGTCAATAATCCAGTCTTTAACCCTGTATTCCTCATTCTAATTCGACCTTCGAAATAAATTGCATCGAATTTATCCAGGTTGAAATCCATATGCCACTTCTCAGCCGAGATTTGCATCCTAGCAATGTCTCGATTAAGCCTGCTAAAGACTTAAACACTATTTGCAACACCACCCAACTTTGCGTCACCGGCAAATTTACTAACTCAAACTTCCACTTCCTCATCCAAGTAATTTGTATGAGAGACAAAGAGCAGAGGCCAACGAACAGATCCCTGTGGAATTCTTCCCATTCACAACTACTCGCTCTCTTCTTTCAGCCATCCAATCATCTATCAAGACAGCTACATTTCCTGACATCCTATACCTCCTAACTTCCTGAATGAACCGAATGTGGGAAACCTTATCAAATGCCTTACTGAAATACTGAAATACACCACATCGCTCGCTCGCCGTTTGTCCACTTGTCTCATGATATCCTCAGAGAAATCAATCAGGGTTGTGAGCTATTGCCTGCTCCTAACAAAGTCATATTTAATGTCTTTAGTCAAACTGTGTTTTTTATTCGAAATAACCATAAATCCTATTTCTGGGAATCCTTTCCATTAATTCCTCACCAAAGACTGTTCCGTAATTCCCAGTGATTTTCCTATTCCCTTTATTGAAAAGAAGAACAACATTCACATCTCCAGTTATCCGGCACAGATCCAATAGAGAGTGAGAATGCAAGTATTATCGCCAGTGCCACTGCATTCTCCTTCCTGGCTTCCCACAGTAACCTTGGATATATCTCGTCTGGTCCTAGGGATTTGTCTACCTTGATGCTTCCCAGAATTTCCACACTCACAACGGCAATCATTTCAAGGCTGGCTGTGCAGCAGGACAGGGAGAGGAAGAGTGGAAGGTGCATCTCAAAATGGAGAACTGTGATGTATCGTGTTGCACATGGATCCGTGACGGGGCCATTTTTGTTTGTGATATACATAAATGATTAGGAGGAATGGACAGCTGGTCTGATTAGTAAGTTTACGGATGACATAAACTTTGCTGATGTAGCATTTAGTGAATTGGATTGTCAGAGAATGCAGCAGAATATAGATAAATAGGAGAGTTCGACAGAGAAATAGCAGATGAAATTCAATCCAAGCATATACGAGGTGATGCACTTTGTAAGATCCAATTCAAGAGTAAACTATACGTTAAATGGAAAAGCTCCATTGTAAAAGCTCCATTGTAAATTGACCGAGAGATCTGGATGTACAGGTCCATTATAACCTGAAGGTGGCAATGCAGGTCGAAGAAGTGGTCAAAACTCCAGACGGCTAGATTTCCTTCATTGGTCGGGGGACACTGTTCAAGAGTTGACACGTCATGTTACAGCTGCATAGGCTTCAGTTCAGCCTCAAATGGAACACTGCGTTCTGAACTCCAAATTGCCAAAACGACGTGGATGCATTTCAGAATATGCAGAGTCGGTTCACCAGGACACTTCGTGGTATAGAGTGCGCTATCTATGAAGAGATACTGAGCAGTTTAACACCATGTTCATTAGAAACATGGATGTTGGGGGGTGGGGGGGCTTATTGAAGTGTACAAAATCATGAGCGTTATAGACAGGGTGGATAGCATGAAGCTGTTTCGCAGAGGAGGGGGCTCCATTAGGAGAAGGCACGATTTCATTTTGAGTGGTGAAAGTTTACGGGAGACATGCATGGAACTTCCTTTACGTATAACGTGGTGGGTGTCTGGAATGCTTTGCCAGCAGAGAGGGCAGAGGTAAACATGATAGTGTCATTTTAAATGTATCGAGACAGATACATAAATGAAAAAGGGCCAGAACAATACAGATTCTAAAGACCCAACAAGCCATAACAACTCTCGCAGTAAAAAAAGGACAAATACCTCGTACATCTGTCCTAATTCCATCACCCGTCGATTTAAAGCTATGTTTCCTCATGCTACACATTACCATCTGTGGAAAAAAGGCTCTCACTGTCCACCCGACCTCATATTCTGTTCATATTATATGTGTCTATTATGTCATCTCTCAAGCTTGTTCATTCACAACGAAAACAGCCTAAACGTCCCTCAGCCTTTTTTCACTGGGCCTTCTCTCCATACCAAGCAGCATCCTGGTAAATTTCCTCTGCACAATTTCCAACCCTTCCACTTCTTTCCTCTCATGCGGTGACCAGAACTTTAAGCAATACTCCAAGTGCGGCTGCACTGGAGCTTTGTGCAGATGCAACATAACCTCATTACTCCGAAACTGACTCCCCAACCAATTAAAGCTAATGCACCGTTTGTCTTCTTCATACCCCTATCAACCGAGGTGGCAAATTTCAGGAATCTATGCACATGGACACCGAGATCTCTGCATATCCGCAATACCAAGGATATGCACCGTTATCCCAGTGCTCTTCGTTCCTGTTAATCATTACAAAGTGAATCAACTCACAATTTTCTGAGCTCAACTCAATTTGTCACCTTTCAGCCCAACTCGGCTGCTGATCCACGTCCCGCTGTAACCTCCAGTATGCTTCAGCAATATCCACAAATCTACCGACGTCAGTGTCATTTGAAAACTTAATAAACCACCCTTCTAACTACTCATGCAGGTCACTTAGCAAAAATGACAAATGACCGTGCACCCAAAACAGTTCGTGTGATACACCACGATGAACAGACCTCCAGACGAATATTTCCCATCAACCATCATCCTCTGTCTTCTTTCAGCTCGCCAATGTCTGATCGAAACCGCTAACTCATCCCGAGATCAGTTTGTTTCTGCAGTAGCCTTCTGTGTATTAAGTTATCAAACACTTTACTGAAATCCATATACGCCCGATCAACCTATTTACCCTCATCGACCTGTTCCTTCATCTTCTCAAAGAACATAATAAGGTATGTGAAGCACGACGCTTCATAAAACCTTGTTGACCATCCCTACACAAATTATTCATTTCTAGATTGTTATAATTCCCATCCTTTCCAAATCATTACTCACATCACATATAAGACACACTGGTGTATGATTACCAGATTTTCCCCACTCCTCTTATTGAACGAAGAGGAAACATTTGCTGTCTTCCAATCTTCCAACGCCATTCCTGTAGACAATTACAACATCAAGGTACAATCCAAAGATTCTACAACCTCGTCCCAAGCTTCCCAGAGAATCTGATGATAAATCCGATGTTCCCCAGGATGTATCTATTTTCACAGTTTCCAGAATTGCTAACATCTCCTCCTTGTGAAACTCAATCCTCTGTACCTCAGTATGCTCCTCTGCAACTTTGTCCTTTTCCAATGTGAATACTGACGAAAAAATATTCATTTAGTTCTTTGCTACACAAAACTTTCCACCACTGTCCATGGCTGGTCTTAAACTTATTCCTGACATACCTATAAAAAGCTTCAGGGGTTCCCTTGATTCTACCTTACAAAGAATTTTGATGTGCTCTCCTAGCTCTTCTGAGCTCTCTCTTTAGGTCCTTCCTGGCTATCTTGTAACTCTGAAGTGTTCCGGTGGAGTCTCTTCGTCTCACCTTCACATGAGCCTTCTTTTTCTTCTTAACAGGATATTCCAGGGACAAGTTCCCACCATTGTTCCTGATCACCCCGCATTATCTCTGAGCATTCTCTTTTTCCTCACCTAATTTTAGAATGTATTTGGTTTTCCTTAATTTGCGTTGAAAAGCTTTTTCCTGCCTCCTCCGAGATTCCTCTGTCCATTTTTGAGTTAATTGCGAGGTACCCTTTGAAACGCTAAAGCTTTGTCAGAGCTTTGTTGCTCAACATTAAGTAAGGTCCTCCTTTCTCTTGACGAGAAACATCTCTTCGCTTGTGACTCAAGGCTCCTACACATTCCAAATCCTTGCCTGTCATGAAGGGAAAATTTGTTCTACACTCACAACAAGATTTCCTTAAACTGCCTCCACATTTGTGTTGTGCATTTCCCGTAGAATAATTAATCCTAATTTATTCTACATAGCGTCGGTCTAATCGGAGTTTAATTTTCCCTTACTCCAATTAAATGATATTCCATACTGTCTGCTTCTAGCTCTCTCCATGGCTATGGTAGAGGTGAGGCAGTTTTGTTCACTCTCACGTAAAATGCGCTCCCAAAAGGAGACTTGAGACCTGACCTGGCTCGTTGCAGATAACCAAATCCAATATGGCTTCCCTCCACTTGGCTTACCTACATATTGAGTCAAGATTCCTTCCTGGACAAGCTTGATGAAATTGACTCCATCTCGATCATCTTCATTAAGGAGATTCCAATTAAAATTTGAGAAGCTCAATTTCCCATAACAATAACTGTTACATCTGCACCTTCCCAAGACCTGCGGTCCAATCTGTACTTCTGTCGCACTTCTGCTTTTGGGGATCTGTGGAAAACAACCTAAAAAGTGACTGCTCCTTTTCTGTAACAGACCTCAACCAATGTGAATCTTTAAACCATGTCTCCTCAACAAATTATTTTTCTGCCGCTGTGATGCACAATCTAATTATCAATGCTACTCCTCAGTCTCTTTTACACCCCTCCCTGATCTTTTTAAAATATCTAAATCCTGGAACAACCAGCAACCATTCTTGACCTGTGAAATCGAGTGCTCTGTTATGGCCACAACATCGTAATTCCAAGTATTGACCCATGCTGTAAATTCATCACTGTTATTCCCGACACACCTTGCATTGAAACATACTCACTGTAATCCAGCTGTTTGTCTTATCAATTCTGCATTTTTCCTGACAGACTTTGTGCAATCTATTTCTGCCCGTTGAACAAGTATCCTCTCCTGTGACATGTAGCTCCAATTCCCATCCCCCTGATAAACTAATTTAAACCCTCCCGAAGTGCTACAGCAAACATCTTGCCCAGGATATTGTTTACCCTTCCGTTCACGGGCAACCCGTCCTTCGTGTACAGGTCTCACCTTTTACAGAAGGCACACCAATGACCAACGCAACTCAAGCCCTCTGGTCTGCACCATGTGTTTATTTGCACTCGCTCCCTGTTCCTCGCCTTAATAGCACGTGTCACCGGTAGTTATCCTAAGATAATTATTCTTCTCGTCCTGCTAATTAGCTTCCAACCTAATTTCCCAAATCACCTTTTAGATCCGCATCCCATTTCCTACCTATGTCCCTGTAGTTTAATGTGGATAAATGTGTGGTTATCCACGTTGGTGGAAAGAACAGGAAGGCTGGTTACTACCTAAATGGAGTCAGGGTAGGTGAAGAGGCAGTACAACGAGATTGAAGTCTTCTTGTACATCAGTCAATGAAAGCAAGCATGCAGATACAGCAGGCAGTGAAAAAGCTGATAGCTTGGTGGCCTTCATAACAAGAGGAACTGAATATAGAAGCAAAGAGGTCCTTCTGTAGCTGTGCAGGGCCCTAGTGAGACCATACCTGCAATACTGTGTGCAGTTTTAGTCTTCAAATTTAAGGAACAACATTCTGGCATTGAGAGAGTGCAGTGTAGGTTCACGTGGTCAATTCCCGGAATGGAGGGACCCTTTTATGATGAAAGATTGTCGTGACTGGACTTGTATACGCTTGGGTTTAGAAGGCTGAGAGGTGATCTGATTGTGACTAATAACGTTATTAAAGGATTGGACACTCTGGCAGCAGGAAACACGTTTCTGATGATGGGTGAGTCCCGAATCAGACGAGACAATAGCAAAATCAGGGGTAGGCCACTTAGAACAGAGTTGAGGAGAAACGACTTCACCAAGAGAATGATGGTTGTATGGAATGCTGTACCCCAGAAAGCTGTGGAGGCCAAGTCTCTGTATACTTTCAAGAAAGACTTGGATAGAGCTCTTGAGGGTAGTGATATCACGGGTTATGGGGATAAGGCAGGAACAGGATACTGGTTGAAGATGTTCAGCCATGATTGTAATGAATGGTGTTGCTGCTCAAAGGGCAGTATTTCCTACTCCTGCACCTATGATCTATTGTCTATTGTCACTGGCACACACTCACAGACACACACTTGCGCACACTCATTCACACTCGCATACACATACATGTTGAAACATACTCATTTACTCTGGTGCACATGCAGACAAGCAAACTCTCTCCCTCTCCCTCCCGCTCTCTTTCACTCTTGCGCATACACACACACACAAACAGAAACACACACACTCTCACACAGATACTGACGCACATGCACATGTACACACACAATCATATACCCTGACATACACGCATTCTTATACAATCATACTGACACACCATCACGTGCACAGACGAGGACGCTCAACCATACAGATACACGTTGATGTACAAAAGAAAATACTCATTGAGACACGTAACACACACGCTTACACACACACACACAAACACACGCACACGCACACGCACACACAGACACACAGACACACACAAGCACACACTGCGATACACAGAAAGTAACATACAGTACTGTAGGAGTCATACTGGTCCACAAACCAGGAGACATCATCGACCAGCTGCTCACATAAGTTAAAGACCCGACAGCCATATCCAGAAGCGCGTACGAAATCGACAAGATTATCTGCAAGGACTGGGAAAAGCACGGCATTGAACAAATATGGAGAAGAATGAACATACTTTGGGCACAAACATCAGCTTGCCATTGCCAGATTCGACCAGTGCTCTCTCATTTCCAACCACACACATAAAGAATGACAAAAGTTCAACTGGCCCAATCCAACAGCTTACCACATGCAAAACAAAGCCACCTGGCATAATCCATTAAAGGATGGCATCCCAAAGAGAATTGAAAGAATAAATGTATTGAACTGGATACTCATACACAAGAAAATCCGACGCAAAACCAGTAGTTCCAGAAATAAAGACAAACAAATACCATTCAGGACAGACCACAAACGGTTCACTGGAAATGCAGTGATAATGTCACCTCTCGAGGTGACAAAACATGAACAGAAATTAGTGAATTCGCGGTAACACTCTCATAGAAACAGACAAAGACAGTGAAACACATTTTCACGTAATCTCATACATTCACACACATACAAACGCACACTCACACACGCGGATATGCACGAAGACTCACACTCCTTCACCTGCACAGCCATACACAAACACTCACACAATTAGCGATGCACTCACATTCACACAAACAGACTCATTCACATCATGCATGTACAGATAAACACACAAATCACACACTTACATTCAAATGCAGACACAAATACTCATATGTACATGTATAAATATGCCTTATATCAGACATACACATATACAGTAATGCAATATGGACAGTGTGGGAGGACTCATATTCGGGTAATCTGCAGTATTCAGATTGTGTATTGTGCATAGTATTACAATATAAGCTCTGTAAATGAACTAGCGCATGGACACTCAGCAGTGTGCAAATTGTGTATCATCTACACTAATAGAATGTCTTCTCTGGAGCAGAATAGCTCTTTGTACACGCACAATTGACAGCACTGTGCGTTGTCTGCTGTAATGCAATGTCTACTGTTTGGCTTGTGCAGTCATCTATGCATAGGCTGCAGCAAAGCAATACCAGTAATAATACAACAACTACTGCGTTGGGTCCCTGATATTTTGACACTTAGCATTGTGTAAACGTTGTTGTCCACAGTAATTCAATGTAAAGCTTGTGAGGTGATTGATGTTTCAATATGTGACATCTGCACAGTCTGCATTGTGTGCAGTAATGCAATATCTAAAATATGGGACACTAGGTATGTGCATTGAAGACAAAATGAGATCCTGTATTCTCGCCAGGTTTTGCAATTGGACATTGCAGACTTTATCGAAACCTCAGAGACTAAATGGAGCCTTGTTGCCGGTGGGATCCGTGTTCAAGGCAAATATTTAACAGACTGACTGACGTCCAAAACAATGAGAGAGGCAGTCGCCCCGCATTCCTTAAATAAAAGTGTTTCTGTCAAGTGTGTCTGCTTCTCAGCGTTTAATGTGATGTTGTATCCCTGAAGAAAAAGAAGATAGTCTCCAAATAATTCTCAAACAATGCATTAGTCATAAAGTGCTAACAATAACAGGCAAGTTAACGAGGGCATTTGTTTTGTGAAGGAAGAATCCTTTCTGATATTGTGACCTTTGAGCCAAGAGGTCTGAGTTCATATGTCATGTCTCCACATCAAACCGAGGACACATAAAAACGACTATTTAATCACGCCAATGTATAAGAACTGTTGCTGATTGTTCACAACAAGAATAGCATGCGGGAATCTAATCCCGACAATTTGCAGTCTTCACTTTCTCATAAACTTGCAAATTGCAGGCCTGTTCGCTTGTTATCAACAATGGGAAGACTATCAGGAGCCAAAGTACGAAGTAAGTTAAAATGTATACTTTAAGGAAAATAGGAAAAAGATGTCACATCGTCAGAACATGAGGGAGTACTGTGAATGTTGTTCCTTGGAGTTTCAGAAAGTATATGTTATACTGCCACGTGACATATTGTTTATCAAATATCAAATATTCGATATTGATTGATCATTGGCAATATGGATTAAAAATTGCTAAAAGATTGAAAACAGACAGTATGGGAATTAGTCGATTCACAGATCGGAGACAGTCTGAACTGGCGGTTCCAGGGCATAACTTCCTGAATCCTTATTGTTTTTTACTTACTCAGAGAATCATTCAGAGATAGTTAATGAGGGTAAAATCCCTCAATTCAGAAATTATATTGATTAGGGTCAATAGTGAATTGCGAAGATTCTATGCAACTTCAGATCGACATTAAAATAGTAAAACTCACGCAGTATGTAAAATCATTTTGAGGAGTTTTTTTTTCCTGAAAAACAAATTTGTTCTGAAACTCACTTCAACACGCTAGGGTGGATGCAATATTTCATCGAAAAGTTCAGGGCTGGAAAGCTAAGCCGGTCAGGCTGCAACCGAGGAGCAGGAGGGTCGACGTTTTGGGCATTAGCCATTCAGCAGGAATTCCTGATGAATGCCATATGCCCGAAATATCTCCAGCATCTGCAGACCTAACTTTCTGCTCGAAACAGTATTGCCACGCATGTGTATTCATTAACTGAAGGTACTGTGTGTTCTCATAAATAAAAACTGGACTCTGACCATCTCAGTATCCCTCCAAGGGGCTCAGCTGAAGATGTGGAGAGCACGGTTCTTGTTGCTTGTGTTTCTGGTGCTGGAACATCCCACCGAGACTGATTGTGGATTAACAGGACGCTTTCTCTATGGGGGTAAGTGAGCTTTTCCGTCTCCAATCTGACGAGCCACTCCGAGAGACGGGAGGCATTGACAGACCTGAAATGTCATTCAGGTGAATTAGAGATTAGATTACTTACTTTGTGGAAACAGGCCCTTCGACCCTCCAAAGCACCACCCACCCACCCAGACCCATTCCCCCTACATTTACCCCTTGACCTAACACTACGGAAAATTTAGCATGGCCAATTCACCTAACCTGCACATTTTTAGACTGTGGGTGGAAACTCCCACGCAGACACGGTGAGAATGTGCAAACTCCACAGTCAGTCGCCGGAGGAGGGAATTGAACCGGGGTCTCTGGCGCTGTGCCCACCGTGCCGCCCACAAAGATGACCCCCAGTTTGAATCGACTAGCTTAATGTAGTTCTCAAAGAAGTCTTCCCCTTAACGAAGACTCTCAGTTTAAGGTTGCTACCAAATTTATTTTAAAAAATTCTCATTTTTGTATATTGGTTTCAGTTACTGAGGAATGAATTTCCTTTATCTTCAACCTATTACATACATCTGAGTTTTTGTTTCCAAGGATAGTTCTGGTCCGAGTGTTCATTGGTTATGCCACAAGGAGAACACAAAGCTCATTCCCTGGCTCCGCCTCCCCTGTTCCGATGACAGAAATTCCCTGACTGCATTGTCGACAATAGACCACAGTGGAGTACAGTGTACAGACCATGTCTCGACTTCCCGATCAGATCATGCTGGGAGTACAGCGTACAAGCCCGATCTCTGTCTCCCCTGCTTAGACCACACTCGGAGAATATTGCACACTTCCTGTCTTACTTTCCTTTTCCTGAACATATTTGAAGCACCGTACATAATGTCTGTTTAATTATACTCTGAAATTGCTTTCCTTTCAGGGGCGATCTTTGGATGCGACAGAATTCCTGGGAGCTGTAGACAGGGACCTTGTCGGAGAAATGAGTACATAGTCCCTAACAAATGTTTCTGGTTTTATAAATGCTGCGTGGTCAGATGATGAAAGGCTGGGAAGTTGTCACTGTCGACTGTGACGTTACCACTCCCACAACAGCTCCAACTGTTGACAGATATTGTCAGTCGTCGTAACTTGACATCCATTGCGAATTGTCTGAATTAAAATCACTTAATTAATTTCTAACTAGTCTCAACGTTTTATTCTGACCTTTCAATAGTAGAAAGCCGTCTCTGAGCTCGAAATCCGGAACTCCCCATTCCCTCACCACTGGTACCCTGATTGTGCAAAGCTTCCTGAGCATGGACCGTCCAATACTGCAGGAACTAATCAGCGCTAATCCTCCAATAGTGTGTAGATAACTCAACAGTAACTGTTCAACAGCCTGGCATTCCCACCCAACTGACACTCTGAAAGTACAGAGCTCTGATGAGCTACGTATGAATATTTTGGAGACAGCAAGAGCAGTGTGTCTTTGCGTGTACAGATTCTTGGTTCTAAATGTCTTTTTTGAAGGTTGCAGCATTTTAGACGATGTGCGATGCGTTAAACGTGGGTAGGGTGTGGAGGGATTTTCCAGTGGTTGAAGTAATCACAAGTTGATGAGGCAGCTGAAGAGAAAAGACCAGGATAAACTATTTTCTACTCGTAAATGATCTGTGAACCAGAGGATTTCAGGTCAGGCACTCATTAAAAGTGATTAGAAAATACAATGAACAGCGACACTGTTCATTTGGGCAGCACGGTGGCTCAGTTTCTCGCGCTGCTGCCTTACAGCGCCAAGGACATGAGTTCAGTTTTAGAATTGGGCGAATGTCTATGTGGACGTTGCACATTCTTTCCGAGTCAGCCTGAGTTTCCTCTGGGTGCTCCGATTTCCTCCCACAATTCAAGGATATGCAGGTTAGTTGAATTGGCCGTGTTAAATTGCTCATAGTGTTCAGGGATAATTGCACGATAATGCGATAGGGTGGGTGGGTACCTCTTCAGAGGGTCGCAGTAGTCTTGTAGGGCTGAAGGGCCTGATTTCAAACTGTAGGGATTCAATTTTTTTTAAAAAGTCAGAAACGAGTCAGTTTCTTAAGAATGGAGTTTTCTAATGCATTCGAGTCTCATTGACCCACGGATGCCTTAAGATTCTTAAATCCAAAACTCAGTCAAATGACGCTTGACTCTGAAGGGCAGTCACTTTCACCTGACCTCTTGTGCTTCCCCTTATTTTGTCGAAATTTGAACTAAAGCTGTCATGAATGTAAGGCCAGTAACCAAGGCGAATTTCAGATCATATGTATTTTACAGAGGAGATTCGCAGTTCAATCAACACCATTTGCTTTTTGTAGCAAACGTATAAACTAGGTAGTGGTTGAAAGGGCACTGAAAGTGAAATATATGTGTGTGGTTGGCACTGGCTAAGCTAATTTGGAAGACAACAGGTGGATACAGATGACAGCTTATTGTGAAATGTCGTGGGGGAGGGTGTAACAGATAATGGGTAAGGAAGATGAACAGGTATAATTAGTCAAGATAGCAGTGTCGAGTTGGAGCATTGGGTCTGGGATAAGGTGGAAGAGTTGCAGCTTTGAAAACTAATGAAGTTGTTGTTGATTTTATGTGGTTGAACGGTGCTATGTTGGAAGACCAGGCGTTGTTTTTGCAGTTGTTGGGTCGTTTGTATTTCATTTGTTCAGGGAGGTCCTGAACTTGCTTGTCCTCGGAGGTGGAGTCCTGTTACCATGTAGAGGAGACCACATCAAATGCAACGGACACAGTATATGAGTTGGATGGATGTGAAAAGATAATTTGGGGCCTTGAACGAAGTTGATAGGGATGGCTAACCACCTCTTATGGCAGCAAAATGAATGCTCCTGTTGTGGAGGGTGGGTTGGTGGAGTGCGTGGGCCTAATATGTGAGTGGCCGAGGAAATGGTATCTGTGAAACACAGATAGGGATGGGTAGAGAAATATACTTCTGACAGTGAGGTACGATTACAGTTGGAGGCTGGTGCAATTATAATATTTTAAAGGTACTTTGATGGGTACGTGACTAGGAGGGGGTTAGAGGTATACAGGCCAAATGCTGACAAATATGACTAGATTAATTTAGGATCTCTGGTTGTCATGGACAAGTTGGAACCAAGTGACATTTTCTTTGCAACACATCTTTCTGACTCTTTTACAGTAAGTGAGAAGTTATTGACTTTGGGAAGTAGATGCAAGTGTAACTAATAGAGTAACTGGCAGAACACTGAGGAGCACTGATGCGCAAATGATTCTTAGGATGCAAATTCCTTGCTGCCTGAAAGTGGCAACAAAACAGAAAAAGTGGCAAAGAAGACATGTGAATTGGTAGCCTTCGTCAGGCAGGACGTTGAGTGTAAAAGCTGGCAAATTATGCGGCAGCTGTAAAAAAAACAAAACGGTTGGTCACAGTTGTCGTGTTATCTTGGATTACTTACAGTGTGGAAACAGGCCCTTCGGCCCAATATGTACACACCGACCAGCCCAAGCGCAACCCACGCATTCCAATGTCATTTACCCGTTTACCTAACACTACGAGCAATTTAGCATGACCTGCACATCCTTGGTAGGAAACCCACGCAGACACCGCAAGAATGTGCAAACTCCACACAGTGAGCCGTCTGAGTCGGGAATTGAACCCAGGTTGCTAATGGTGTGAGGCAGCAGAACTTACCACTATGCCACGCGCCGCCCAAATTGTGCATTTGTTTTTACTGCAGCACAATAAACATATGGAGGCCTCGGCGATGGTGAAAAAAGGGTTTCAAGGATGCTGCCTGGATGAGAGTGCATTTGTCATTAGTCCGAGTAAAATAAACTTGGAACGTTTTCACCAGAGTTGTAGAGGGAAAGTTGTGATTTGATCGAGGTCGATAAAATTACGAGTGGCATCAACAGACTGAATTGCACGGTCTTCTTCATGGTGTAGAAATATCAGGTGTAAGGATTAAGATGAGAAGGGGAATCATAAACGGAGTTATCTGAGGTAAGATATTTTCTTCATGCAAAAGGATGGAAAGTGCCTGTAGCAAGCGACCAGCTGGTGTGGAGGTGGTATAAACAGATACGAAAGCAATGTTTCAGAGTGATTTGGGCAGAAACATGAGTATGCAGGAAATAGAGGTGTTCTGTAGATGTTCAGACGAATTGGATTAGTTTAGAAACGCAGCATATGTCTGAACAGACACGATTGCTATATTGCTCTATGTTTGAAATCGTAATGGTAGAATATGTAGATAAGAGTGGGAGAGCAAGAATTTAAGTGGTCAATTAGAGTGTGAGATAGAGAGGGAGAGGAAGAAGAGGGAAGCGTAAACATGAACAAAGATAGACAGAGAGAGGAGAGCTGACGAACGTTTCAGAGGAAGTGATGACAGCAGAAATGAATGATCTGTAGACCCTTCACCAGCATCTTTTGGAGCTCCAAAATCTTTCAGAGTGCTGTGTACGTAATGACTTGTATTTACAACTCTAATAGAGGAATCATGACCAGATATTTATTCATAACAGTGGTGGATCAGTCTTTTTTTAAAAAAGGATAAAGTAATCACCCTCAGGACATGTATGAACGAGAAGTAATTGAAAGTCTATTCAGTGTTGTTACTCAAAATGACAGATGGGCTCCCACAACTTTCAGGTTCTTATATTGATGGAACCCCCCACCACCACCCCTCCCACAAGTTTTTTTTCAATCTGAATCCCACTGTTCGATGTGGTTAGCCATTTACGTTTGAGCAAATCAGATTCCGATCTGTGCCGTTCCCTCCTGTCAGAGCAGCCTCTGTGTGATGTTCAAATCACAGGAGGTCAGCTTGTTTGGCTGAGGGAGGGTACACGGTGGAAACTCAGCATAGGTCCTCCATTTCCAGGTCGGAACGTACGTAGTGAGATCTCGCAGTGTTAGGAGTCAACAGTGAGGACATCCAGGGTCATTCACTTCGCACTGTGGACACGACTGCACCACCCACTCTGGAGTGTGTGTCCGGCTATTGGGGCAAGGATAGAATATTCACTGCTCCTGATCGAATTTGGGACTTGTTGGAAAGCAATGATTCTCTAATGCTGACTGTATTGGAGCTGTAATATGTCAGTATTCTCTTGCCTTTTCTTTACTCCCCCTCTCTTTCTGTCAGTATGAGCAAACCCAGTTCCAGGGTTACACAAACTCCCCCACCCCAGATGGAGTGAGAGACAGGGGGAACACAGATTTAAGTGGGCACAGTCAAGAATTGAGGGAGCTTTAAAGGCGCTTCAAAGAACATCTCTGCGACACCTGCACCAATCAAACACACCGCCCTGTGGCCCAAAATTTCAACACCCCCTCGCACTCTGCCGAGGACATGGAGGTCCTGGGATTCCTTCACCGCCGCTCTCTCACCACCGGACGCCTGGAGGAAGAACGCCTCATCTTCCGCCTCAGAACACTTCAACCCCAGGGCATCAATGTGGACTTCAATAGTTTCCTCATTTCCCCTTCCCCAGCTCACGCCAGTTCCAAATTTCCGGCTCAGCACTGTCCTCATGACTTGTCCTACTTGCCTATCTTCTTTTCAACCTATCCACTCCACCCACCTCCCCCTGACCTATCACCTTAATCCCCTCCCCCACTTACCATTTGTACTCTATGCTACTTTCTCCCCACTCCCACCCTCTTCTCACTTATCTCTCCACCCTTCAAGCTCTCTGCGTGTATTCCTTATGAAGGGATTTTGCCCGAAACGTCGATTTTACTGCTCCTCGGCTGCTGCCCGAACTGCTGTGCTTTTCCAGGACCATTCTAATCTAAACTCTGAGTTGGAGAATCAGGAATATTGCTCCCAAGGTTGGTTAACTGTAATCTGCTATGCCAAGGGAAGCTTGATGTCACTCATCAACCAACAAGTTTAATTGGAAGCATGAGGTTTCAGAGCCCTACTCCTTCATCAGGTTGTTTTCTAGTACACAGTTGTAAGACACAGAATTTATAATAAAAGTTTAGAATGTGATGTAAGTGAAATTATACATTGAAAATCACCTTGATTGTTTAAAGTTTCTATTCTGTTAGAATGACCATGTTAGTTTCAATTCTTTCAGATGTAAATCACAAAACTGTTTTAAAGTTACATATTTAGCCAGATTGCTGTCAGCCAGATAATATGTTGGAAGTGTTGGCCCCCTGCGTGCTGTTATCTCTGCCATAATGTTTCGACTCATAAAGTGAGTTGACAGAATCTTACATGGATTCATGCAATTTGTGAGGAAAGTACAATGTAACTCTGCAAGTACAAATTCACCCCACAAAAGTTTATGTGCATGTGTGTATGTAGGTGTTTGCCTGTGAGTTTGTGTGTGTATGTGTGTGTGTGTGTTTGGGATGGTGTTTGTGAGTGTATGTGAGCCAGTGTATTTGTGTGTGTGAGTGTAAAGGGGTCGATGTGAGAGGATGCACGTTCGAGTGTGGGAGTGTGTGTGCCTGTAGGACTGCGTGTGTGTGTGTGTGTGTGTGTGTGTGTGTGTGTGTGGAGTGGGACTTGTGAGTGTATGTGAGCGTATATATGTTACTATAAGTTGAAAGAGGTCTCTGTGAAAGGATGAATGTGAGAGTGTTGCAGTGTGTGTGTCTGGAGGAGTGTGGGGGTGAGTGTCTATGTGTGTGTTTGTGTATGGGCTTGTCTATGTGTCAGTGTATGTATGTGAGTGCATGTGTGTGTGTGTGAGTGTGTATATGTTTGTGCATGCGTGTAGGACTGTCGTGTGTGGGGGTGGATAGTGCAATGGTGCTCACCTATAGTGTAACTAGAACCCAAGGCTCCACTTTAGGCCCTCACTATAGGTACCACACTTAGCTATCAGTCTCTGCTCGGCCATTTTCGCTGCTGCCTGTCCCGATGTCCGCCTTGGGGCATGGTCACCCGAAAGTCTGATGTCGAATGTCCTGTACCACGACAGAATTCACCTGCTGGGAGGGAACATCCCTGTCTGTTGATTGTTGTGCAGTGACATTTCATCAGTTGCCATAGCCTGTGCTCGGTTTCAATAATGTACCATGCTTCAGTGCATCCTTGCCTGCAGCGCCTGAGATAGACAACGTTGGCTGAGTCACATGAGGTCCTGCCACTTACATGGTGGGACGTGGCACCACGTGTAATGGTACGGTCTATGTCCACCACAAATAAGCATTCTCCAAAATATGAAAACTGGGCATTTTTTCGACTGTGGAAGGAACTCAGAGCATCCGGAAAACTGCAAATTCCACAAGAGCATGGAACGGAATTCAGGTTGCTGGTGCTGTCAGGCAGCATTGCTAAACGCTGGGTTAGCATGTGCCCCAACATCCATATATTTCAATAACGTCACATTTTTATTTATCTAATTAGATAATAGTCTATCAAATGGAAAAAGAAAATGCGGACTGACTGCATTGCTTGTAGAATCTGACTTATCGACTGTTTCAGCATCTGGTGATTAAATGTAAGCTATTAATATTGCTGGTCTGCTACATTATCTTATTAATTAATCATTGCATCACATTATATTAACAAGAGTTCTGTGATTATGACTCAAATGTTTCGGTGGTATAAGCATTTCGGGTGGAGAATTTGCTTTTCACTTATTCGCTCTTTAATTAATTGATGTGGAATAATTTGCTTAGTACTTTGTCAGCATTCAAATCAATGATTCTGAAGTTAATTCATTCTCTGATGAGTGATGGTGGAAAAGTATATTGTAAGCTGCTCCTTTTGTTAGTTATTCATTTCGAGACATGACTGTGAGAGAAGTGAAGGTTTCTTAACAATGCATGACTTTGATGAAGAAAGTAATCTTCTTCAATGTATTCAGTCATTGCTCATCTTATATAGGATTCGAAAGCCAAGCTCACATCGTTGCAAAAATTGAATCAGTTCTTCCTGAAAATATACGCCATCCATGCATCAGCCTTTGTTGGAGTCCATAATCTTAACTTTTGACCAGTTTTCTTGAACGTAATTCAGAAATACAAGTGGAAAACTACAATGACAAATGGCGAGATGAAGAGACAATAAGAAAATCTGGAAGGTGTTGAGGCAAAAAACACTCTTGCTACATATACTGAGAGCATTAGATGCTTCAACATTGCTGTGTTGCAAAGAACGTATGAGGAACGTTTTCTATTCATAACTTGAATGCTGACCACAGCTCCGCATTCAATACCATTTTCCTGTCCAGACTGATCTCAAAATTCTGAGATAATGTCTCGGCAACACGCTTTGCAACTGGGTACTGAGCTTCCTGAACAATAGAGTGCAATCAGTGAAGATATTCAGCTGCACCTCCTCCGTTAAAGCGCTCAATATTGGAACCACCCAACGTTGTGCTCTTAACCACCGACTGTACTCCCTTTACATCCGCAAATATGTTACCGTACGACCGCCATCTCCAAGTTTGCTGATGTCACCATCGTATTAGGAAGGAAATCAAACAAAGGTGAGGGGTCAGAATAGAGACAACAGATAGAAGGGATTGTAATGTGGGGTAATGATAAATATCTCTACCTCTATATTGGTAAAGCTAAAGCAATAATAATTGTCTTCAGAATCAAAGAATGAGAGCGTACCCTTATCCATATAAGTTGACTGGTGATTGAGAGGGTTGAGAGCTTCAATTTCGTGGTGTGATGATAACCAACCATCTGTCTTAGACTTCACACCTGCATTAGGCAGGCAAAAGTGCTACAACGTTGCTTCTTTCTCAGGGGGCTCAAGAAATTTGGCATTTCCATAACGATCCTCAAAAAAAGTTTACAAATACACCATAGAGAACGTACTATCCATGTGAACACTATCCTTGTATGGCAACTGCCCTGCGCAGAAACTTCTAAAACTACAAAGTTTGTGTGCGTAGCCGAGATCATCACAGATGCCAATCTCCCATTTATGGACTCGATGTAAAAGTCCTGTTGCGATGGAAAGGTTGCCAACATCATCAAAAATCCATCCCACACGGCAATGCTCTCCGACAACCATTTCTGTCAGGAATAACATACAGAAAGTTGAATCCACGCACCAACACGCCTCTGCTGACCATCATGCTCCAAGTAAAATCAAAGCAACCTTTCTGCCCTATTTCGGTCCATATCCCTCTATTCTGTCCCTCGTCATGTCACCATCCAAATACTTCATGAAAGTCACCAACCAAGAAATTCTTCCACCACTTGTTCTGGCAGAGCTTCAAGACTCCTACTACTTCATACGTGAGAAAAAAGACTTCCCACGCACAGCTATCTTAGACTTGTCCACGAATGCAACTGGGGAAAGAATAATCTTAATTCTGTCCAGTTGGACGTTAAAAATGACACGCATTAGTTCTATTGCTGACTTTACCAAAAAGTAGGCCATGCCATATTTGGAGAAGCTTCAGTTTTCCCGACTCAGGATCACAATTTGAATTACAACGGGCAAACATTCAAACTGAGGGGAAACTGTGATGCTGAGTCGGGAAAACTGAAGCTTCTCGAAATGTGCCACTTCTTTTTTTTGGGTAAATTCAGCAATAGAGCAAAGGCGTATCATTTTTAATATCCAACTGGACAGAATTAAGATTATTCATGCCGAACACTCTTTTGTATGCATTTAGAATTGTTCTATTTCTTATGATCTTGGCCTGTTTTCAGTTGCTTTCACTTTTGGTAGATTTACAACCATTTCTGTTTCGACACTAGAATCAAAATACTGGAAGAGGAGAACGACACATGCGGTTATGGGTTTGTAAGTGCTACCAGTAGTTTCCCTTCAATTTCTGGTCCTTTGTATTTGAACCTTCTTTTATCTCTGAATATATGCCGTGATTTTGAATCTTGCCAACATAGTGTTATTCCGTTTTTTTGTTGGGTAATCTATAATTTAATTTGACTTGATATGATAATTGTCCCATATAGATGGGAACAGTGAAAAGATTTGTTTTTGATCAGTACTACCAGAGCATAGTAATCAAGGACATGCCAATCATAGGGTGAAAAATAAATCTAGACGGAGGAAGCCATGCAAGTTACGATGCACAAAACATACACGAAGCAAGATCAACATCTAAAAGCGACACACAAATAATCACAGACCGAATACAGCATATCTTTCTCAACGGATTGGAAGAAATCCTAACATTCATATTGTCTTATTACATCGTACAACTGACGGATATAATGCAGCATGAATACTTATCAAAGAATATAACATAGATCATTATTTTTGCCAGGATAAAATGACAAAATGAAATCACTTGCCCATTTGTTTATGAACTTAACTCTGATGTGTCACAGTTTCGGACCATGTAACAGAAGTTACTAAACTTTGCAGTTCAGTGTACTAAGTTTTCAGTCAATCAAAACTGTCAAATGGAAACAGGTTCAATAGATCACCAAGACTTGAAAGTTGCATTAGTGCATGGCAATTAGTAGGTCAGGCAGCATCCAAGGAACAGGGCATTCGACGTTTCGGGCATAAGCCCTTCCTGATGAAGGGCTTATGCCCGAAACGTCCAATTTCCTGTTCCTTGGATGCTGCCTGACCAGCTGCGCTCTTCCAGCAACACATTTTCAGCTCTGATCTCCAGCATCTGCAGAACTCACTTTTTCCTTTATGGCAATCAGTAGACACACTAAATACGATGACCTAGAAAGAATAATCACCCAGTGGTTTTGTTAACATCTAATCACCTCATTTATGTATTTCCTCCAGGAAATTCATAAACGCCCTCAAGGATATTTATCAAACAATTCAAGTAGTTGTTTATAATAATATACAGTGCAATATTCCACAAAGGAAATTATTTATAACAAACATTTTATTTTTAGAATTCCAGAACTTTCCAGAGTGTTTATGAATCTGAAGTCAGATTTCTGCTGTGAGAGCACAAGAAGAATTCCCGTTCATCCTCTGGGAGAAAGATTTGACTTAGAAATTAACAAATCCTGGCAAATAAGTTACATTTCACACATGAACATTACAGTGCAGTTAAATATTACCTTACAAAACAAACATTGGAGTGATAGTCTTACAAGTGACAACAACAGCTGCAAGTATAGTGCAATAAATTTTCTATACCTAGAAGACTTCATTTTTACAAATAGGCTCTGATGTTGTGGAGTCAATAAGTTTTACTTCTGAAAAATAGTTATATCTTAAATGCAAACACTTTTTTATATTGAGCAAACGGCCCATGATAGTAGTAATCTGGGTGAAAGTCAACGTCTTTAATTAGAGTAAACCGACCAAGAAGACAACCAAATGTGTTGACTCCAAATAACGTTCCATGACTCTCTCGATTGAAGTTCTAAATTCCAGGTTTGTTGCATAAAACTTCGATCAAACACTCACTGCAAAGTGCGACAGACGTTTGCAGACATAAAAAATGTCCCGTTGGAAAAGCTGTTCAATATTCCCAAATGCAGGTATGGAAGAGGAGTCAGCAAAAAAATTGGATCTCATATTAAAACTTTCTTTTGGCAAATTGAGGGAGTAATCCAGAGGCATGGGGGGATAATAATCTGTGTGGAATGGTTGGATATATTACATGTGGTGGATCGATTAACATGAGGAAGACAAGAATACTCATGGGAAAGGCATTAGTAGTGTGCTGGCCAGAGATGTGCACTGAATCTTCAAGATGATCTGACGACAGGTTTACACAGAAAACTACACCAGAAAACCAGGGAAAACATGTCAAGTTCAATAAGATCACTGCAGGGATGGTTAAAAAGGTTCAGTTAAATTTCCAGTAGATAATTCTTTTATTGGATATTTTGGAGAATTTTTTTTCAGATTTTCAGCGTCCACCATCAGTTACTTGTCTATTGATGCTTTGAATAAGAATGAAACCTTTTCCACCACAACCTCCAGCACTAATAAAGTTAATACCACCGTCCAAGATCTTCCATTCTCTCCATTGGCCTGGACATAAAAATCACCCAGATGCAATGAAAAACATTTTCTTTAAGGATTTTTTTTTATGTTCAGTCGGAATCCAGCATTCACTGGCATGTCCGTGCGTTCATGGAGTCACAGTTATATATGGTGCAGAAAGAGACGTTTCGGTCCAACGCATCCATGACAACAGATATCCTCTGTAAAATTCGTTCCATTTGCCAACATTTGCCGATATCATTCTCAGCCCTTCCCACTCAAATGCACATCCAGATGCCTTTTAGGTGTCTCAGATCCAAAATTTAACCCAGCAACTGATTTAATACTTGCGACATTGGTTGCGTGCAAAAGTTTTGCAATTTGCATGCCTGAGAAATATTTCCCCATGCACTTTAAATCGATGCTAACTCATATTGGATTCCACCACCCAGACGACAAGAAAATCGTGTCTGTTTAACTTATCCATCCTCCTCATGATATCACAGACCTCCGTGTGGCCATGTCTCAGCACCCAACACTCCAGATTCTGCCTGAAACGGTACAACACTGGCAACATCCTTGTCAGCCATTTCTGAACCTTCTTAAGTTTCATAACATTCATCGTAGTGCAGGGCGACTATAAATTTTGCAATATGTCATTAATGACCTAACCACTAGTCTTTTCGGAAAAAAATTGAATCGTGTATTAGGACCGTAACTGATATGTTAGCTTCAAAGATGATGTGTTCTGAATCATTGACCAGAGCTGGCATAGTTTAATATATATGTACGCCAAGGCAATTAACGGTTGGAAATTAGGGATGAGAAATATATTCTTGCTCAACCAACAAGCAAATCTTTCCTTACCATGGCGATAAAAAAAACTGTTGGCAAAATTTCAGCAGGGGTCTGAGATGTACCTTGTATAGTTTGCACAAACAAACTTGGCACACTATTCACTTTGAAATATAGGCCAACACTCTCCTTGCCCTCTGCCTTACCCGTTGAACTTGGCTACTCGAACCTGAACATGACATGGAATTTCATTTTTAGATTCATTTTCGGGACGTGTAATTTACTGGCTAGGCAGCATTTATTGCTGACACCTAATTCAACTTTGCTACGCGGTTAAGGGCATGGTTCTTGAATGGCTGAAGGCCGCCTCTGGGGATTGACCCACAATGAGATCAGGGAGAGAATTCCATGACTTTGACCCTGTGACAGCGACGGAAAAGCAATATATTTCCAAATATATTTGCTATATATCTATGGGAGGATTCAGCCCAGTGTGGCATGGGATCAGAATGGGAACAGCGAGCCAGTAAGTGCAGGGAGTTGGGACAAATGTTAGACTGAGATAGGCATGGCCTAGAGTATGAATAGCAGAGAGACGTCGCCGTGTTGAAAGGGACTGGAGGAGGCAGAGGAGCAGATATATAGTGAGATACTGAAAACGTTTGAAAAAAAACAGGATAGCTGTGACTGGTGACGTGAACCGTTCTATTGTTGATTGGGTCTCACTGAGATCCGGGCGATCTGATGGAGAGCAAATTATTAGATTGATCAGGAGGTTTCTTTGAGAAAGTGCTTGTCAATGCAACCAGAAACGAGGCCATACTAGACTTGATCTTCGGGAATGTGCCAGGAAAGGAGATCAATATTTCAGTCGGAGACCATTTGGACTTTAATCCAAATGTTTTTTTATCACAATATGTTTTGCCAAATAGTCATAAATCCTGTCCCTCAGAATTCTTTGCCAAACTATGCTGACTACAGACGTAAGCTGTAATTATTTCCACAGTTGAATTAAAAGTAAAGGATATGCTTGGACAAATCCCAGAAGTCCCTCCCTAAGGGTATTGTAGGTCAACCAACAGCACAGAGACTGCAATTGATGAAGAAGGCAGCTCTCCACCACCTTCAGGTGAGGGCACATAATAATAGGCAACATTTGCTAGGTCCAGGAAGCAATGTTCACATCATTTTGTAAGAATGACGGTGAAGTCATTCGGGAGAGATAATAGAAATCACGTCTGCACACAAAGATTAGTGGCTCTCAGGAATTCTCGTACTCAAATGGTGGTGAATAATAATTCAGTTGTTACGTTTAAATCTGAGATAGGCACATTTTCATTGAGCATTCGTGTTAAGGGATATGGGTTAAAGGCAGGCATATGGCGTTATCCCACCGCTAACATATGGTTACACGAGCGGCTGAGCAGGTTCAAGAATCTGAATGGCCTTACTGTGTTCCTGAATTCCTATGGATAATTTATTTTCATCTTCGTCCGCTCATTAATTACAAAGGCTAATAAATTTGTTCAGTACATACTGTAAACTTGAAGGAGACAGTTTTAAGCTTCCATTCCATTCACTCGCTGTATCAGTTAGTGATTTAAATTTTATATGAATTCAAACAGGTGACAGTCATCATTCTGTAAGTGATGAAAACCACCAGCGCAGTCTTTGAACGCACAAAATGAAAATCTGTGCTTCAGTTTTGTCATCCGTCCTCTCACAACTGCAGTGATGATGTTGGCGACATTGCTTTTACTGCGGGGAAACCTGGTGTTTGTAAAATTCAACAATAATTGCAAGTACTCCAGTTAATCTGACTTGCAGCGATTTGCACAGCTTCTCGTGGGCAAACGAGGGAAACACTGTTTCAACGGTAGCCAGTATACGCTTTACTGCCTTTCGGGTAAATCATGTGTGTTCATTCACATCAACATTCATTCCTTCCTTTTTCTGTAATCTTGGAAGAGAATAAAATTGCACATAGAAAGATACCAATCGTAATTCCCAGTCTGTCCAAAAAAATGTACGCTTGCATTCTTTCTTATTGCAAATATTGATTGCCAAGGAGATATTCCCTGGCCTCTCAGATGTGCGATTGATATGCGATAACGCAGTGATTATGGGATGTCGTGGTGCAATGTAGTGTTCAAATTATACCTGCTCTAAAGTTGTGTAATAACATCTCTGTAGCAGATTAATTTGCAAAAACTTCACCAGATATGTTTTATTTAATGCATGGGTTTGCCGGACTTTAATTTCAAATGTATTGGATTTTAAAAAAAAAGAATGTTTCACTAAAGGAAAAACAAAACACGAGTCAGCACAATTGGAATACTGTGATCAGTTCTCGAGCACTTTATCTGAAGAAAGGCGGACCACAGGCACTTCAATGGGGTGATGCCTGTTATGGAGGGACTCTCTTCACAGGAGGGGTTCAGTAGTTTGGATGAGAATACGTTAGGGTTTCGAAGAATACGAAATGAACTTATTGAAGAATGAACGACTCTTGAAGGACTTTAGCATAAAACTGATGTGAGGTCGATTGCCCTTGTCCCAGAGTTGAGGATCAGAGGGCCTCATCTCAGAATAAAGTGTCGACAATTTAAAACAGAGTTGAGTCCGAGTTTATTCTATCAGATTGTTGCAAATCCAGGGAATTCTTTACGCAAGAGGGCTGTTGAACCTCAAAAATTCAGCGTGTTCAAAGGTCGGATCGACAGATTCTTCAAGTCGCAATGGAATGGATGAAGTATTAGGAAAAGGCAGGAAATTGGATTTGAGGATGAGATCATTCACAATCTCAGTGAATGGTAGAACCGAGTCGACGGGCTGAATAGCCTACGTTGGCTCCTCCTATATTTGGTCTGATACATGCAATGGTTGCAGTTTGAAAATTTCATGATATCTGCATTTCTCTAAGTCCTTTCTTCTTTGATCTATGCTGTCTTTATAAATCTGTCTATATTTGCCATGCGTCAAGATGTCTGTTGCACCAGAGACTGTTTAACATTAACCCCGTCTATCTCTTCCTTTGAGATTGATCTGAAACGACGCCCCCTTGAACAAGGCTTGTTCAGCTATCCATCGTATAAGAATCATTGAATTTTCCAATTCACAGCGCGACCATTCAAGCCATTGTATCTTCACGGCTCCTGTAACAGCTGCACGGTTACCACTATTCTCCGACTCTACCTCCACATTCCTCTCAATTCACCCCCTTCAATTGAATATCGAAGTCCCTTTTGAATCCTACTCCCGAATCTGCCTCTACCTCTCTCCCTGGTAGCGAGTTGCAAATCCAAGCAACTCTCTGAATAATGAAATCACTGAGTTACAGATCAGGGGATCTGTTCACTTTTATGCCAGCTCATGTTTCCAATCGCGTCTCACTTCCTGAGGCAAACTGCTCAGGAGCGTTGCAGTCTCTCTTCCCAAATGGCTGCACAATGTGAGCAAATTGGTCAGTTCTCAATCAGCTATATCAATATCAGGAGAAAGTGAGGACTGCAGATGCTGGAGATCAGATCTGAAAATATGTTGCTGGAAAAGCGCAGCAGGTCAGGCAGCATCCAAGGAGCAGGAGAATCGACGTTTCGGGCATGAGCCCTTCTTCAGGAATGAGGAAAGTGTGCCAAGCAAGCTAAGATAAAAGGTAGGGAGGAGGGATTGGGGGAGGGCAGTTGGAAACGCGATAGGTGGAAGGAGGTTAAGGTGAGGGTGACAAGGTGAGGGCGATAGGCCTGAGTGGGTGTGGGGGCAGAGAGGTCCGGGAGAAAATTGCAGGTTAGGAAGGTGGTGCTGAGTTCGAGGACGGTTTATTGAATTCCTACCTGACATCCCCATCCCTTTTCCTGCCTCTATCATGAGTTCTAGGTAGTGGTGCACATGTTTCTGTTGCCTTCATAAATCTTGACTTTCTTCCAAGCCCATCCCAACACCTCCCTCTCCGCCATCTATTCGGGTTTTTCTAAAACACTGCAGGATTCCAAAGTTTAAATTTGTTGCTATCTGAACGGTGAAAGTATTCTAACGTAAGGAGTGAGTGAGAAAAGTAAAATGAAATTCAGACATTATGAGGGCGAGGACGTTCTGCCTCTCAAACGTGTTCTGCTACTCAACAGGATTGTCTCTGTTCCAAAATTATACTCATCTACTTTCCGGCCTTTCCCTGTAACCCGTGATTACCCGACGGATCAAGTGTCTACATATCTCAGTCTTAAATTTACACAACAATTCTCAGAACCATAGCTCTCTGAGACATGGCGTTCCAAATATTCACAACCTTTTGTGAGAAGAGATTCGTCCTCATCTCTAAATTGATCTTATTTACTCTGACCGTCTGGTCCTAGATTCACCTCCTATCTGCATTTAGCATTTCAAGCACTCTTCAGAAAAAAATGTGTTTCACTTGAGAACAACCCTGAGTCTCGAAACCTTCAGTGAGAAGAACCCGACAGATTTAGGCTTTGATTATGTGATAATCTCTTCAAATCCGAAATCATCCGAGTGGACCTTCTCTGAACTGGCTCCAATAAAACGAATTTTTTTTCTTTAACTCGAGGACAGAAAACTGTTCACTGTTTACGAGACATTGTCTCTCCATCACCTTCAGCAGTTCCAGTCAGACTTTTCTCCTGTGATACTTCAATACCTTGAAAAAGGGGTCAACATTCCATTAGCCTTTGCTGTTGCCTGCCGCCCCTCTCTGCCATCTTTTTGTGTTTTGGGAACAAATCCTCCAAAGTCACATTCTGTTGCAATTTTCTTCATTTCAATAATAATCTTCTCTTTTTTCTCCATTCCAACCGTAGGCCTTAAAGTTTTAACGTTATACTTTATTCATCAATATTGTGCCCACTGACTTCAAAAATTAATATATTTCAATTAATTGTTTAAATCCTGCACAAAACATGGCATCCCACTAACAGTTATGTCGTTTGCAATTTTGGGGAATGGATGCTTAGTTCCTTTCTCCAAGTCATTAATACTGTGCTAGTTGAAATTTCCCAATATCTCCCCTTGTCGGGAATTTGATGACTGTGAGGATAAATCACAACCAATTGTCTCTCAAGTCCGACGATATTACTCCTTAAACACGGTTATGTTGTAGTTGTTTTGGTTCGGGTTTGAACCGTCTGGCTGTTCAGAGCAAGTAGTAAGTCAGTTTTGAGGCTGCTGACCAAAGAAACACGCATATGCAGGAAGGTGTTCCATGCTGAATCTATCTGCCTCTCGCCCCTGTGGACCCGTTTCTTTTTTCTCTCTTCTATTCCAAGACCGTGCTTATGGGGATTGTTGTAATAATTTGCCATATCATTAAGTTGGGATAACCTGTTCAATTTTCGGATCGGTTATGCCATTCTATGCTCTGTTCCCTATTGTTTGGGTTTCATTCGGTAATCTTGCAAATTAATTCTGTTTTGTTTAAAATTAAGCGTTTGGGCGAACAGTATTTCTACTGGAATATGTTCTGGGCAACTGCTTCAAACAATGAACAATTTTAGGGTCTGGACTACTTTCTTGAAATATATTGATGGGTTCTGGCATGCTGCATAACACAATGCTTGACCATTTTTTATTGTGTACATGTTGGTTTCTGTGACATTTCCTCTGAAATGGAACCAGACATTATACTCTCTGACCCTGTTTCTCAAGTTGCTTGAATCAACAATTTAGTTAATGCCTCTTCATCGCAAGCCATATGGAAGGCAAATGATATGTTTGCCTTAATTGCAAGGGGAGATTGGGATAACTCACTGAAGTTATACACGGCGTTGGCAAGACCATACTTCGAGTATAATGTGTCGTTTGGTCTCACTAACCCAAAGAGCGTCTTCACGCCGTTGAATGCTTATCTAGACTGCACTGGCACTCCCTGAGATCGTGACTGTTCAGCTCACCCTTACTCGACTTTCCTCACTTTTTCCCACAACTCTCGATTCCCCATCCGATGAAACGCACTTTGTGACAGCCTTAAATATACTGAAAGAGGCCAGGCAGCATCCAAGGAGCAATGAACCGACGTTTCCGGTATAAGCCCTTCTTCAGGAGGTATGCCCGAAACGTCGGTTCTTCTGCTCCTTGGATGCTGCCTGACGTGTTGCGCTTTTCCAGTAACACATTTTTCAGCTCTGGTCTCTAGCATCTGCAGTCCTCACTTTCTGCTAACATACTGAAAGACCCAACCTCAATATTGCGCTATGGTAAGCAATTCCAAAGATTCATTATTCTCCTCAATTCCACCTCAATCGGTGATTCATTATTCTGAGATGATGCCCCCTGGTCCGAGACTATATCATGGCGGAAACAGAGTTCCTGCATCTATCATTTCGCGCCCCTTAAAATCTAGCGTTTTTCTCTTATAAAGTGCAATGGATGCGGTGAGATCTGCTCCTCATAAATAGCCGCTCCGACCTGGATTCACTCTTGAAACTTCTGGGAAGCAAGATTGGCAAGTGGCCTGATAGTCCGTAGGTGTGGTCAGGAGTGTGGTCCATCCCATAGCCATTCACATGCTGTACCAGGTATCCAAGTAAAACTAGCAATGGTTTTCAGCCTTCATTCTCAGCTGTTGTGGGTTCTGGCCCAGACTCAGACTGTCCTTCAGCTCGATAGAAAAGATCTAAAACAGTCATGGTGCCGCTGAGAAAGCTTCAGGATATTAGCAGTGAAAGACGGTGTTGAAAAATATAAACTATTTCCACAGGTTGAAGTTGAAGTCACCGACGTACCAGGATGAGATCCTGAAATTCCCTCGGTACGGACAGTGTGGATCTACTTCCAGTATGTGAACGCCGGTGCTTCAAGTAGGCAGCTCACCACCACCTTCTCAAGGGCAAGTCGAGATGGGCAATCAATGCGAGACTCAGCCAATGAAACGCATAGTACAATCTAAGCATTAGGGGCAGATCATTCATGAGAGATGATAGAAAACACTTCCATTTCAAAGAACAGTGGAGGCTTGCAGCGCTATTACTCAAATAGTGATGGATGCTCATCCAATTGTTTGTTCTAAATATAAAATATACTTTTTTCTTTATTCAGCATGGGTAACACGGTCATGGGCCCTGAGCAGGCATATAATGTTATCCTACAGATCATTGATAGATTTATTGAATTGCCGGTCAGATTCTCAGGTTTGAATGACCTCATCTTGTTCCTTTGAAGATTATGTCTGTTCCTTCCAACAGGACATGCTGCTTCACTAATTCCCGAAGCGATAAAGGATTCCTCTCAGAAATCCACCGATCGAAGTTACTAGCCTGTACAAAACATGGACGCTCACTTTCTTTCCTATTGCAAATATTGAATTTGCATATCATAACCTGCTCCAAAACCATCTGATGAATGAACAGCCCTCCGAAAGCTCCTTCTTCCAAATATATCTGTTGGACTGATATCTGGAGTTATATGATTTTTTTCAACTTTGTCTACCCCAGTCAAACAATAGCTCCTCCATATTATGTTAATCTTGAAGACAGGTCTTGAAACAATCCCTCTTTGACCAAGATTTGGTCAGCTATCTGCAATAGAATTCTAGGGTACAGGAAGCTATTTGATTCGTTATGTCTGTCCCGCTGCCTAAAAACTCTACTCAGCTATTCCCATTCTCCAGCTCCAACGCCATAATCTTCTCGGGTGGCTCCTTTGAAATACATTTCCAATTCTCTTTTGAAACCTTCTGTGGAATATTATTCCAACACCCACTCAAGCAGCCGCTCCAAATTCTAACAATTCTCTGAGAAAATGAATTCCTGACTTACGGAGATCGGTTTCTGTCCAATTGTATGCCTGACTTCTCACACCCTGTTGGTAAACTACTGGAGGACGTTACAACGTCTTTGTATCCTTACATATTACACACTGCATCGACATAAATTAGTTTTACCAATAGTAGGCCAGCCTTGCTGACCTGCACACAGGTCTGTTCTTAACATCAAACAATCCGCAGCGTTGTGATTCCCACCAATTTCTGGATCTAACGGGGATGTAGCAATGTCGTTTTCGCTGGATTTGTTCAGCTCAGTGTGAGAACAGGTGGACGTCTGATTGTTAACATCAGTTAACATTTTTTTCTCTTTTTGTAGTCTCATCTTGCTCGACGCTTTGCATGCATTTTCCAAGGAAGTTAGTGCAGTAAAACACCACTGTTTTAATGATGGTCAAAGGCTCTAGCCTGTACTTCGAAATATGCTGTGTACACTTCTGACATCGAAGAAGAAACTACACCATGTAATGCTGGAAATTATCTGAGTTTCCCACTGAAGTGATCCCTCATCTCAGCAATTCAGGTTCCATTCGATAATGTCAATCAAATAAACCGTGAACCACTGTTCTTTTTCGGTCATGTGATTGAAGACTGGTGACATTGACAAGCATCGAGTGTCCGTGTCTCATTATCCATTCTGATCCGTGACTTAACGTGGTGACAGGGTGGAAGAGGGGGATCAGGAAATCTGCAAGGTGCATTAACTGCCTTCTCATTGCCGGAGTTTGGTTGTTCGCAGGACATTGCTGAGGCTACAGTTAGATAACTGTGTGCAGTTCTGGTCATTGTGCTGTTAAAAAAAAGGTTGTGGACATTTTGGGGAATTTGCAAGAAAGGTTTAATAGTTTAGTGTTTGGAAGCAGAAGATTTGCATTGACAATATGACCGTTGATTGGGTTGTCAACCTCGGAGAGTCACGGAGCCCGGAAAGAAAGATGTAGACAGGGGATCCAATGTCTCTTCGCTCAAGAGACTTCCTTCGAGTTGGCTGGCCACAACCAGTATACTGCTCTAATGTAAAAAAAGGTGACTTAGTATCCAAATCTCTGTGCAATTATTTCGACCAGGATGTTGCTTGGGTTACAGAATAACAACTTTCAGAAGATGTTTTCGCTAGATTGGTGAAGGCTTAGGTCAATCTGGCTAGAAATATCTAGAAATATGAGAAGTGAATTTGAGAAAAATTGTAGCTCAGATTGTGGTTCTGGACCTTGGTATGGTCGCTGTGCTGGGACGCTTATATTTAGAGGTTTCGTCTTCACACTAGGTAACGTCCTCGTTGAGGCTTCGGATGAAATACTGGTGGAATGGCTTGCTGATTACATGTGTGTTTAGGCTTCCTTGGGAGAGGGTGATGTCATTTCCTGTGATTATGACATTTCTTGTTCTTTTCCTCAGCAGGTCTTAAATGGAATCCATTTCAATGTGTTTATGAATAGAATTCCAGTTTGCCTGCAATGCTTCTTGGAATTCTCGTGCTTATACTAGGAAGGATGTGCTGTCCAGTCGAAGTGCTGTCCTTCCTCATCTGTATGTAAGGATACTCGTTAGATTTTGTCATGTCTTTTGATGACTAGTTGATGTTCATGTATCCTGATGGCTAGTTTTCTTCCTGTTTGTCTACTAGAGTATTTGCCACTGTTCTTGTAATTTATTTTATACATGACATTATTTTGATTGTTGTCTGCATATGGTCTTTCAAGTCCATTAGCTGCTATCTTAGTGCGAGTTGATGGGGCTGGGTGTTACTTCTATAGATAATAAGCAAAACTAATGACGTTTGGCAAAATACATTCCATGACCTGTAACAAACACGCAGAAAATAACTGCCAGGATACATGAGCATCAACTAGCTACAGAAGGCCATGACACACTCTCACTAGTATCCCTACATACAGATGAGGTAGGACATCACTTCGACTGAGACAGCACATCCATTGTACAGCAAGCCAAAGAGAGACACGCACAGAAATTCTAGAGGCATGGCGTTCCAACTGGAACTCTTTGAACAAACACATTAACTTGGTTCCCATTTACCAACACCTGAGAAAAAGAACAAGAACGGGCATCACCACTGGAAATGTCGTCCCCGCAGAAAATGACATCCGCAACCCAATGAAACCTAAACACATAAATAGAAAGTGGGCCATGCCGCCAGTGCTTTATCTGGAGGCTCAGTGATGATGTTACCAATGTTTTCACAAAACGTCTGAAAATGAAACTTCCAGCTCCGTGAGCAAACTTGTATCCAGAATTCTGATAACAAAGAATACGTTACTTCTCCGTACACCCCACCCACGTTGGATTATATTCAGAGGGGAATAGTGTAAATGAAATGTACCTGCAAAGGTTTTTACCCAGAGAGTGGTGTGTGTCTGCACCACTCTGCCAGGGGCGATGGGGGAAATAAATAAATTAGCAAGGGTGAACAGTCATGTCGACAAACACGTGACCGCGCAGAGACTACAGAGTTACAGTCCACGTGCAGGCAGATGGGATTGATTCGGCACAGACATGCGTGAAGAAGAATCAGTTCCAGATTTCTATGTTATATGGTGCAATTTGTCTGTGAAGAGAACCTGGATACACCGGCATTATTTGCTTTGGAGAAGAGAAGATTCTGGGCATGCCTGTTTGTGGAGTATAAGATCAAGGGAGGCACGGAGAGATTAAACATATAGTGGCTGCACCCCATAGTCGAATGATCAATGACAAATGGACACAATGTGCATTTGAAATGTCGAAGATCATTTTACTGAAAGGGTGAGAGAATCGCTGGTTCGGCAGCATTTATTGCGCCTCCTCCATCCCCACCCCCACACCTCCAAGTGCCAGATATTGTCAATAGCATTTCTATGTGTCTGGAGCCACATGTAGGCCAGACCACGGAAGAATGGCACTTTTCATCCTTAAACGCCGATAGTGAACTTATTTTGTTTTTTTGACAATCCGCAGTGGACTCAAGCTCACGGTCCGCGTCTTAAAAGTCCATATATCTGTAAAAACTTTACTTCAACTTCCACTCTCTGCCGGAGCACGATGCGAGCCCAGGTTCCCAGTAAGTAATCGGGGTCCATGGATGAACAGTCTCGCAAAACACTGGACGCGAACTGAGGAGAAGCGTTTTCAACCTTGTGGTCTGGAAGGCACCTGAGGCAGGGCACCTCGCAGTCTATAAAAGGCCTTTGGACTTTCCACATTCAAACCAAAATGCAAGTTTTGGGATACGGGGCTGGTGTATATTTCGAATAGCATTTCATATTATGGACTCGATGGGATGAATGGGTTCTGCTAGACTTCTGGATTACATTATTCTGTTCTGGTTTTGTTTGCTGAGCTGGGAATTTTTGTTGCAGAAGTTTCGTCCCCTGTCTAGGTGACGTCCTCACTGAATGGGAGCCTCCTATGAAGCACTTTTGTGATGTTTCCTCTGGCTTTAAAGAGGTTTGTCTCTGCCGCTTCCGGTTGTCAGTTCCAGCTGTCCGCTGCAGTGGCCAATATATTGGGTCCAGGTCGATGTGCTTATTGATTGAATCTGTGGATGAGTCGCATGCCTCAAGGATTTCCCTGGCTGTTCTCTGTTTGGCTTGTCCAATAATAGTAGTGTTGTCCCAGTCGAACTCATGTTGCTTGTCATCTGCATGTGTGACTACTAACGATAGCTGGTCGTGTTGTTTCGTGACTCGTCGGTGTTCATGGATACGGATCGTTAGCTGTCTTCCTGTTTGTCCTATGTAGTGTTTTGTGCAGTCCTTGCATGAGATTTTGCCCACTGCGTTGGTTTCGCTCGTACTGGGTATCGGGTCCTTTGTCCTGGTGAGATGTTGTCTGAGAGTGGCTGTTGGTTGGTACATTGTTCTGTGCTCAACCACACAGAAACTGCCGCCCAGAATCAAGTTCACCCCTTAATTTTATTCCATTAATTTGGGCTCGAGAGGGCATGTTATCCAACTCAGAGATTGGTTGAGACAATATTCTGAGAATCTCCAGTGCCTCACGTCTGAGTTCAAAGTTTCGAATTATCTGCCAGACGTGGCATGCACTTGGAGGTGAATGTACCATTTCATGGGCAGAAGTCGCATAATGAAACTTCCTGTTACAAACATTACCTATCGATAAGAGAGGCCGCGAATCACACTCCAGATGCAATCCGAACACACATAAAAGAGCAACAGTGTGTCAGGCAGCCCTCGAGGCCAGTCTCCCCAAACTCGATCGATCATGAACACAGAAATTACGGGAAAAACTCAGCGGATCTGGCAGCCTCTGTGGGGAGACGTCAAGTTAACTTTTCATTTTGAATTACCCTTGCTCAGAACTGTCTGATTTGTTTCTGCGGTCACATGTATGGTCAGAGCAAGTTAAACCAAAAAAGTTATGAAATGGGTCTGCAGTCACACACAGCGATAGAGCATGCCAGTGCCACCCACAGTGCGATTGCTCTGGAATCTTATATAGGATAGAGCAGGTTCGTATGAACCATCGTGTTGTGAGCATGGAGTGACATGTATATATAGAGCAGGTCAGGGGTAAGCACAGTGCTTTGCGCTTGAAGTTCTATGCAGAGTCAACCTACCTCTCCATAATCTGCAATAAACTGGAAAATCAGATCACACCGCTGTATTCCTCCTCCCAGCTTAAAAGCAGAAGGTGAAACCATTTAGTGAAGGGGCTACCGTTTTGGACTACATGAGAAAATGTGTGGAGCACTGTGCTGCAGGAATTGTCAATCCAGTTGTTCTCCCATCGGAAACTTCGCTGAACCACGGAAATCCACTTTTTACTGAAGACCAGCATTCAGGTCGGATGACATGGAGTGATGCAGGAGATCTGGCTATGTCCCTGCAAAGCCATCAGCGTTGCTGACATTCAGTACCAGATCACGTGAACGGCTCAAAGGAACCAAACAGACTCCCGCCAACTGTGGGAAGGCCTAATATGCATTAAAGGGTAGAAAATGAAACAGCAAGATAGCAGACAAGGGCACAAACTTACTTTGCATGCACACTGTTTTTAAGCTCCAGACATTTTTTTTTCTTCATCACTGTTGAGACGTCAGATCAGTCTTCCTGGTAGTCAATCAAAGAAATGTGTTTTGGATCCAGATCGTATTCCCAGCCAAGCACTCATAGCCTTTGTGGATCAATTAGCGAAGCTTTTCAATGAAATTCTCTACCGCTCCTCCTACAAGCCGAAGCCCACAACTGTTTCAAGAAGATCACTATCAACCAACCCCGTAACTCAGAACGGACATACAATGTGCCTTTCTGATTTCCGCCCAGTAACTTTGACTTCAATATTGATGAAGTGCTTTGATAGGCTGGTCATGGCTCACATCATCTTATGTCTACCTGTCAGCCTGGATCCTACATAATTTGCCAAATGACGTAGCAGGTATAGAGCGGATGTCATATCCCTAGACCTGTAGTCATCTCTGGAACATCTGCGCAACAAGGGCATTGATGCTGTACTCCTGCTCATTGACTTCAATCCCGCATCAGCATCATCATGTCCTCCAGATTGATTGCAAAACTCTGTGACCGGCATCGCCATACTTTCCAACTTGATCTTCACCTGTCTGAGTGACAGTCTGAAATCAGTGAAAATACACAAATGTACCTCGTCCAAGTTAGCATTAAGTGCTGGGGCCCATCGCGGATGTAACTTCAGCCCTCGACTGTATTCTCTGTGCACGCGACTGTGTAATTCCATACGAACGCCATCTGCAGGTTTGCTAACGACACTACCATGATAGGAACGGTATCTGACAACGATGAGTCAAAATTGAAAAAGGAGATAGAGGGTATGGTGAATTGGTGATAACAACTTCTCTCTCTCAACTAAGGCTAAACTAAAAAAGCTTATCATTTACTTCAGAAAGAATGAAAGGGAACATGCCCCATCAACGTCAACAGAGCTCAGGTGACGATGGTGGAGACCAGCCACCTCATCAGAACGACGATAAATGACAACATCTGCTGAGTTTTTGACGTAGATGCGACAGCAAAGAAGGCAAAACAACTGTCCCTCCCTCAGGTTTTGCATGTCCATAAGGACCCTTACCAACTTGTATAAATGCACACCTGATAGCAGAATGTCCGGCTGCGGAACGGCCTGGTACAGCAAGTGCTCTTCCCAGGATCGTAGGAAACGACAGAAGGTGATGTGCACATCCCAAACCGTCACGGAAGCCAACCATCCATCCATGGACTACATATACTCAGTTTACTGCCACAGAAAAGCTGCCAATATCATCAAAGACCTTTTGAACCAGAGTAATGATCTCCGACAACCTCTTTCGCTGGAGAGAATGTACAGAAGCCTGAAAACACTCAAACACACATTTGCCAGCAACTTCAAGCAAAGCATACTGTCTCCCACGCGTGATCAGATTCTATGATTGATGATGAATGGACTCCATAACTTCAAATGATGCGAACATTGGTACTGCCTAGGGCACGCTCTATAGCCTGTAAATACGTCTGCTATATTCTCACCCTCTGAACTGTATGTCCATACTGACTATGTTCTGCCTGTAATGCGAGTAAATAAAGCTCATCACTGTACGTAGGTACATGCAAAGATAAATGAATCAAGTCGAGGCAAATCAACATCTCATTCTTATTGCAGTGTTTTGTGTCTGGAGTCGCATGAGAAGACAGAACAGGCTAATGATAAACACAGTGCTGTGAAACCGGGGTAACATGAACAAAACAGAGCTGATCAGTGATTACGAGACTGTGGTTGGCCTGCAATACAATGCAGTGACGCAGAAGGACAGTGGTAAACACGGTACATAGGGTTTCCAGGTTACATGTCGCCACAGTGGAGGTCACTGATCAGCAGAGTGCAGTTGGCCAGGAACAACATGCAGAGATAGAGCAAGTTAGACGCAGCTATGGTGCTGTGAGTCTGGAGTAACTCATGGAGAAAGAAAAAAATATATTGCTAACCACAGTAGTTGGGTCTGGAGTCGCAAATAGAGAAAGAACAGGTCAGTGATAGCACATCACTATTCGTCAGGAATTGCATGTAGACATAAAGCAGCCAGTGGTAACCAGAATGCAGTTGGTCAGCTGTTACATGTGAAGAAAGGACACGTCAGAGGCAAACACAAATCTGTGAGACTAGAATCAGGTACATGAACACAAAACATCAATGTTAACGGCAAGTGCTCTTGGATTCAACTGCAATCCGATGCAGAACGCAGCAGGTCAGTGATATCCACAGTGTTTTCGATCCATAGTCACATGCAGAACCGGAGCAGAGCAGTGGACACAAAGGTGCTCTGGGTCTGGCATCACACGAGGAGATAGGGCTGCTCAATAGTAAAGTCAGGGCTTTGGGGCTGGAGTCAACTTTAGATGCTACCCGTTTAACGGTTAACAACTGTATTGCAGATGTCATCCCACCAAGACCCTGTATGAACGCAGAAAGACATCCCTCCTACGTGTTGAATCCTCTCACTGTGAAAGTCAAAATTTACTTTTGAGGAACATCTCTGTTGGACTATCTAAGAGTGGTGTGCTAGGCCCAACCATTTTCAGCTGCTTCATCAATGACCTTCGATCCATCAAAAGATCAGTAGTGGGACGTTCACCAATGATTGCACGATGTACAGCACCAGTCGAGACTCGTTAGACACTGAAGCAGGCTGCATCCAAAATTACCAAACCTGAACAATATTCAGGCTTGGTCTGAAAACTGGGAAGTCACATTCACATCGCAAAAATGCCACTCAACAATTATTTCCAACAACAGGCAAGCTAACCAGGACTCATTGAGGTTCAATGACATTACCATCATTGAATTTCCACTGATTAATATCCTGTGGGTGGTAGTTGAGTGGGATTCGAATCATCACCACTTGATATTTAATATTATAACCATCACTGAATGAAGATTATTGTTTTCATCATCGACCAGAAACAGACTGGTTTAGATACATTTATGCAGTGACCATAAGAGCAGGTCAGAGGTGGAGAAACCAGCAGGGTGTACCGCACCTCCTGAACCTCATACCTCTCCACTCTCTACAGCCTGTTCACTATTGACAAGGCACTGCTCTGGGGTGTGATGAAATGCTCCCTACTTGCGTGTATGAGCGCAACACTCAAGAAGTTCAACTCCTTCGAATTAAAAAAACAGCCTCTTGCTAGACGTACCACTAAACATCACCATCAAAACTCTCTCCCTCCACCACCGGCATGCAGTGACAGCAGTGTGTACCGTCTGCAAAACGCTCTACAGAGACTCCCCAACAATACTCAGAAAGGACTTTCTAGTTTTGTCCTCAGTTTCACTTCAATATATGAAGAGATTGTTCATATACACACACACACTATCACCACCCCTCCGTTGCAAAGTCACCAATTTAAATTGACTCTGGTTTTCTCCAGGGATTCCAGGCTGCCTTTTGTTCAGGTGGCAACCAGTATTACTTCCTATCTTGGGTTCGACGCATTTGTGTGCACTTAGGCCAAGGAGATTTAACAGGTCTGCTAACGAGGGAAAGAACTTGCTGAGCACTCGTCGGAGAGTCATAGAGTTCTGCAGCATGGTGACAGGTCATTTGGCCCAAACTGGTCCATGCTGACCAAAATGTCCAAACACGCGAACTCAAATTCCTTGCAGTTGACAAATAACATGCTAAACGTTTCTTATCTATGTATTTGTCCACACGTCTTTTAAATGTTGTTAATGTACCCGCCTCAACCACTTCAGATGTCACGTGAACAGCAGTCACAATCTCTGTAATTGACACAGATTATCAGTGTTGTCCGTTCTTTACAGATAATGTAGTTCAGGAGCAATCTCAATGTTTCACTTCAGATGCCGAACGATTTAAATTGATGTAAATTAGTGACTCTGCATTTGCGAGTCTGTACATTGTCTACACAGAAAGACAGTGAGGCTCACATTCAGGGACTGCTTGTTCTTTACAACTGTGCTGATGTGTTACAGTCTGAATGGTGGACAGTTCAGCTTCAGAGGAAAATATTTAACAACAAAAAAAGCTAAACTTTAGAAATATTTAACCGCATGGACATCATTGAAACCAGGGAGATGGTAGACGAATGGGGAGATACGGAGAAGTAGCATGAGCGAAAGAGATTTCCATAAGCCTGCTCGAGATAGAAGCAGAAGTAAATATTTTAGTAGGATTAGGACTAATCAGAAATTCCTCATGCCTGCTGTCTTTCCATGCCCAGATGTCTCTCGATGGCTGGATTCTTCAAGAACCTATCTCTCACACAATTTAATACATAAAAGGATTCTGCCCTCACACGCCCACCGCCCCACAAAGAGTTCAAATGTCTCTCAACACGCAGAGAGACAATAGCAGGAAATTTATTTCAGTCTTAAAATTGTGTGCCTTTGTTTTAAGACTTTGTCTTCTGCTCCTAAACTCTCCCAAGAAGTGGAAACACTCTCACAGCTTTCACCCTGTTAAGCTGCTGTAGAATTACATTTGTTTCAACAAGATGACCTCTAATTTTTCGCAACTTGACTGATTACAGTACCAACACTTCTAATTTTGTTGTTAAGTGGTTGGAAGAATACGATGGAAGGCAGGGTGGGCCCTCCAAATGGAATGGAGCAGTGAGTCACCTTGAAAATTTGCTGGAGAGATGGAGAGGGAGAAAGAGATAAAAGAGAGAGAGAGGAAGATGTGACAGCGTGAAAAGTGTGGGGAGAGCAAATGGCTGAGGGAGTACGAAGGAAAGGACTTTTATTCATTCCCAGGATGTCTGACAGTATTGATAAGGCAATAAAATGAACGTAAGTGTTGCAAATCATGAAAAGGAAACACCAGTGAAATAATGACTGGATGCCTTTATCTGGAGACATCGTTCACTGGGGTCATTATTGTTCCTGGATAGCAGGATAGCCTTTCTAACTCCTGCTTAGTTCAAGCTTCTAAGAATATTAAAAGTGGAGAATTCAATAATCCAGAGAACAAAAATGGTTAGTATTGGCAAGAGATCTAAATCAGTATTGTAGTAAACTATCGTGTGTTGTTGAAGATTTATCCATTCAAACAAGTTGGGAGTTTTTCAATTACACTCTTGCACTTTGGAGATAGTGGACAGGCTTTGCTGATGGATGGGAAGAGTGAGCAAGCATGTGAGTTAATTGTTTTTAATCAGTCTCTGACCTGCCCTTGTAACAACCATATTGATTTAGTTCATTTCTGTTCAGCAGTTACCGCAGGAACTTTGATTGTATCGACAACAGCATTAGTAATGCCATTGGAAGACAATGTTTCCAATGTGTGTAAGACAGAAAATGTGTGTGTGAGAGAGAGACAGCGAGAATGACTATGCGTGTGAGACAATATGTTTGTCTGACAGAGTGAGTGTGTGCGTGAGAGAATATGTACGTAAGACTGAGCGTCTGTGTGCAAGTGAGAGATAGAGAATCCGTATCAGAGAGGTAATCTATGTGTGAGTAAGCGAATATATGTATCAGCTAGTGTACGTAAGATGTTGTAGGTGTTTGTGTGTACGTGTGTGGGGAGAGATTGCATGTATATGAGTTTGAGAGAGAATAGTATTGTGAGAAAGGCAATCCCTGTGTGTGTAAGAGAATGCGTCTCTGCATGTCTGAAGTAGTGAGTGTAAGTGTAAGAGTGTGCGCGTCTGTGCGTATATATACATGAGTGAAAGGGAAAGAATGTATTTTGGTGCAAGAGGGAGAACGAATTCCTTTGAGAGAGATAATATGTGTGCATGTGTGACTGTCTGCGAGAGACTGTGTACATCTGTGTATGTGAGGGAATGATAGAAAACTATGTTTTTTGCGTGAGGGGGAGTATGAATCTGTGTATAAGTGCGAACGAGGGAGTACAGGTGTCTGTGACCAAGTGGGAGAGATTGTGTGTCTAAATGTGAGAGGTTGCATTTGTGTCAGTTTGAGTTTATGAATGAGCCTGTGTGTAAGTCAGACTGTGCGTGTCTGTGGGCGTGTGTGTGAGTTAGAGAAGGAGACAGGGAGAAAGCGAGAGAAAGCGAGAAAGCTAGAGAACGATCGAACGAGCGAGTGAGAGAGAGAGAGGCAGAGACAGATAATATATTTGCATAACCATGTTGAATTAAAAGAAACGCTGCTTCAGAGGCAATTTACCGTTTGTCTCAAATCCTACATAGTCTCAGTGATTGAACTACAATTTTAATGTGCCCAACATGTATATGCGCGTGTGCGTCTGTTTGTGTGCGGGGGGAAGGGCATGTGGATGTGTGTATTGGTGAGAGTGTCTGTCTATATTAGTAAACGTGTGGGTGTGCCAGTGTGTATGCGTGTAGGGGCGTGTGTATTTGTGTGAGAGACTGTGGGAGTGTGTGTGTCGGTTTTTTTGGTGTGTATGTTTGTGTCTGTATGTGGGCGTATGTGTGTGTTGATGCTATTACGTTTGTGTGTTTATCTATTAATGGGGTGTGTGTCTGTGTGTGTGAGAGAAAGAGTGCACATGCGCGTGCATCGTGTGTGTGGACTGGGGGATTGATATATTGATGGGAGTGTCTCTGTGTGTAAGTAGTTGCATGCGTGTGTGGGGGTGAGTGAGGGGATGTTCGTGTGTGGTAGAGTGTGTACGTGTGTATATAAGTGTGTGGGTGTGGATGGGTGTGTATGGGTAGGTGTGAGTATGTATCATTGTGCGTAGGTATGCATGTGTGTGTGTACATTTGTGTTTTGGGATGTGGGTGTGTGTTTATATGTTTGTGCATGTGTGCGTGTGGTTGGCTGTGTGCGTGTGTGTCGGTGTTGCTTATTGTGTGTACACGTGCGTGTGTGCCTGTCAGTATCTGCGCGTTCATGTGTGCTTGCTTGTGTGATTATTAACCCCTGCAGACTTTCTTGAGTCCATACCAACAACAGCAGTGTGCCAACGTGTTCACTGTAGCTTGGAGAAGCAAATTTGATGATTTGGACATCTACAATATTAACTCTTGTTACCTTGGCGCTGGCACACTGCTGTCCGGGAATTGCAAAGATGTTTTTTTATTATATGGCAGGCCATATCAAATCGCAGAGAACCCTCTGGTTGTAGAAACAGGGAACGATGCAGAGGAGGTCATTCTGCCTGCTCAGCCTGTGCTACCAGTTACTTGGATTAGGGCAGCTTTGGGTTTGTTAATGCAGTGTCTCATATCGGTCTCATATCGGTACTGTAAAGGACTGAAACCCCTTCCCAGCTCTCCTTTCGAGGGTCACTGTAAATTCAGCATTTTGAAGCGGGATTTAAAGAGAGGGAGGCCACACGTGGTATGGTAGCAAGGGGATTAAAACTGCTGCTTCAGAGGATCAGGGACACGGGCTCTGGAGGCAGATTCAGTCAAAACCTCAGGAAGAGTTTAATTTGAATGAAATGAGGAGGAGCAGCGAAATAGCGCAAGGCGGACGGCGCAATTGAAGAGCTTGCAATGAATAAAAGGGCAGAATAGACCCCTTCTATGATACAAGTGAGTCTGTGTCTTGGCGTTGCCTTTAAATCTTCATGTCATCTCGGTTCAAAGATTTTTGTTTTCACTGGAAGACACCTGCAAACCTTAGCTTTAGAAGGGCATAGAATACAGAGACAGAATGAGGGTTTTCAGCCCGTTGTATCTGTTCAGCCATTTAAGTGCCGGGTCTGATCATGCTCTGCTCTGCTCACGGGCCATTTACCCATGACCAGCGAATTCCTTTCTGATGAAAACTCCCTCTCAACGTCTTGAACTACTGAATGACCAAACCTACACAACTCTCCGTACTATTCCATGCGTTAACCCGGTTGGAAAGACAAAAACCCTCCTCCTCTTTTCAATCGGTTTTCAAACATTGTCCTATAATTATGGGATAATGCCATCTGTTCCTGGACTGTCCCACAAGAGGATACAGCTTCTCCACATTTCTCCTGCCAAGTCTCCCTTTGAATATTTCTCCTGCCAAGTCTCCCTTTCAATAAGGTATCCGTTATTCTGAAACGCTATCCCAACAAAGAGTTATCTTTATCACCCTGCATTTACATCTACATGCTCCCACCAGAAGACGTGTTGAGTTCAACGTGCATATGTTTGCCGTTGCCTTCAGAGCTCCGGACTGCTCTAACTGCACTGCCTGAAATCCATATCAATATGTCTGTGCTCGTGCAATTTTGGCCTGATGAGCGCTGTAGGTTTTAACCAATTTGTCAATAAGCCATCAGGTAAGTTGACCTCAACTTTCAGAATCGTCTCGTGTCCATCACTTTTTGTCAATATATCTCCCTGTCTTGCTCTCTCGCTGTGCTGCTATACTTCCGTTTCTGTCACTCTCTCTCTCTTTCTCTCTCTTTCTGTGTGTGCGCCCGTCTCTACTCTCTCTCTCTCTGTTTGAGTCTGCCCCATCCCCAGTTCTATCTGTATCTCTGTCTCGACCTTTCCCTTTCACGTTTTTCACTTTCTGTCTCTGTTGCTCTCTATCTCCCTCTCTCTCTGTCTCCATCTGCCTCTCTCCAATTCTCCACTCTCTCTCTCTCAGTGCCATTCCTTGTCTACATCTCTCTGTGTCGCTGTACCTTTAAGACATTACTGCAAACAAAATAATTTCGAGACAAATCATGGTCACGTGTTCCATGAGCTGCTTATGTGCCTTGAACGTTTTGGTTAAATGTTTCTGTGACGCACCACAGGCCATTTCTTGACATCATTTCCTCAATTAGAAGCTGCACGCTCCTTCTAGAATTATGTTCCCAATATTCTTACTTCCCTCGGAGTTATGTGCAGAGTTCTGTTTTCCAAATTGAAATGGTCACCTTCTGGTAATCCTGAAAATGTAAGATCCCACACTGAAACCTGGCTTGATGTGCCACAAGGGTTACGTTATTTTCTTTGTGCTACCATTGAAGCCTGTCACTGAAGGGTTTCATCGTTGGCTGCCAGTGCAGGTTTAAGAAAAATCCAGCGACATGATATTTTAACGGAAATAAAGCAAACAACTATCTTACACTGCAGAAGAAAAGGTTGTGCAAATGTATTTAGAACGATTAGCAAGTTTCATCCATTTAACTGCAGCAATAGTCGAAAAGATTATCACTGCCCAGCGAAGAGTTGCCATTGTCTCCACACTAAAGTTTTGACTTGAACTGTGAACTTCGTTTCCGTTTAGCACAATGGTGCATCTCCTGTTTATGTATCTCTCCCCGAAACCCTTAAAATAACTTGTAATGCTCCTAACTTAATCCTTAACTTGAAGATAATGTTTTCATACAGCATTTGATACACATTAAGCGGTTTAATAAGATTACAGAAAGACATTTTGGGGATAGTAACTGAGAACGGATCAAAGATTGGCTAAGTAATAAAAGCCAGAGGGTCGGAATAAGGAGATAATTTCAGGGTGGCACACTGTAACACCGGGACTGCCACAGGGATCAGTGCTTGGGCTGCAATTACCTGAAGTCTACATTAATTACTTGAACGATGGAGGCGAATGCAGCAAAACCAAATTTGTGAATGGCTTAAGTCGAGGGTGGAAGACAAATCGTTTGGATCATGTAAAGAGAATGCAGAGGGACATAGAGAAGCTATATGAATGTGAAACAAATGGAAGTTGCGACATGATGTGGGGAAATTGGAGGTTGTGTATTTCAACAGGAAAAAATAGAGTAGCACAATGTTGTAAAGAGGAGAAAGAATGCAGAACCTTCTGGAACCGAGAGATTAGAGGGGGCTCCACTCATGATTTTTGAAAATACAGCATCAAAGTGCAGTGTTTATGAGGGACAGCAACGGGAACGTGAGTTTTATTTTAAAGGGAATGTCATGTAAAATTCGTGTGCTTTTGCTAAAATCGCGCAACGCACTGGCCATACTAAGGCTAGTCATGGCTAAAATGCTAAACTCTATTAAACCACGCAAAAATAGATTGCCATTGGATGGAGAACACAGAGAGTCGACTGCTTCTACCGAGCATGAAGGAACCGTCGTCAAAGGCGGGGTTAAGTAGATTGAGCCTGCAATATTTGGAGTTCACGTGAATGAAAGGAGATCTTATGTTAGTACTCAATATTCTGACTTTTGAGCACAATTCCAGATTCCATTTCCCTCGGTTGGAAAGATTTGGAGTATTGCACAGAGTTCTGATGTGCACCATACACTTTAGGAAGACAGCACGCAGTTCTGCTTTCCATATCCCTCACTTACAACAAAAATTAAGCACGATGCACATTTTGTCTCCGTATCGCTCAGATAGATCACATTTGGATCTCGGTGCATCGTCTTGGATCTCCATGTTCTGTTGTCAGATGTTACTGCAGAGTTCCCTACACGACATCCTTCCGTTGGTGCACACGTGGAGCACTCTGGGTAATTCTTCTTTTAATATTCCTCTGATAGACTACACTGTAACGTTCTCATTGTATTCCTTGCTTCGGCCCTACTTTGAGCACTGACTGTTTATAATAACGAATAATAATAATAATGTTTTCTATTTTCCAGATGTCCACAACGGATGTAAATGTTTCGGGGCCACTTGAAAGCATTCCGACTGCATCAGAAGTGACACTATACTGAAATGGTTATGTGCCTCGGGCAAGTTCTGCTGTTTGAAAAACTGAGTAGCGAAACAAGAATATCGCACAGAGCGAGGCATGACTGAGATCCGGTTGATGGTCGCTGCCAAATCTAAGATTCGGGTTCGGCTCGGTTTCTTTAAAGGGATTTAAAGAAAGCAGGTACAAGGAAGTGCAAACTTATCAGCCATGATTGAATGCAGGAGCGACTCGATGTGCTTAATGACATAAATTCTACTCCCACGTCTTATGATCTTATGGTCTGGAAGGTAGGGAGAACATCGGAGGATATGAAAGTATATTAACCGCGATGGTGCTGCATTTGCACAGATTTCAGGACCTGAATGGCGTCTTTTCTTTCCCAGGAAATTCATACCAGTCGTGCACGGTGAGATAAACTCATGCCCCACAAGATCAACCAAGGGCACAACACCAACAGAACATACAGTCTGTACCAACACTAGTGCCAGACACCCAAACAGAATAGGCAACACCTTCCTCATTCATTCCTCTTCCCCTCACAGACACAGTCACCTGCTTTAGAACAGAAGCTCATTATTAACGGAGAGAACACACTGTGGTTTATACTGACCCCAGTCTCATTGAGCATAGCCCTACATTGGAAGAGTTAAAGGGACAGTTTACACACCAAGAACAGCAGTAACTGGAAGCAAGGCCTACACGTGAGCTCCCACTCTGTTCTTTAATACTGTCACGCTCATAGCTGGGCTTCGTACAGGAATGAATCAGATCTCACGCAGAATCGTGACTTGATCCACTTTATTTTGTTTGTATTCAAAGTAAAATGATATTTTTCACTGATGCATCAGCACGCAGTGCTGCTATATTGGATTGAGCATTAACGTTCATAACATGCATTTAAATACAGAAGAACTTTCGCCATTCGGCGCAAAATGTCACTGTTAGTTCTTTGTGTGAGAGCTGAAAGAGCCAGCACTGGAACGATCGGCGAAATATTTCCCTTTATGAAAATAAACAATATGTACATATCTAATGTAATATTTTGCAGTGAACCTTCACCAATTAGTAAACAGTTAGGTTCCTCTGTTCACTAAGAAGTGACTGATTGACAGAAACGCTTACTTTTTGATTCCAGCAACATTTGGTATTCGTGAAATGTCTTTATAATGAGCACAGCGTGGATCCAATCTTCAATTTTGAACGGTGATTATTAACTACAGTGTAGTCACTCTTCTGCTATAAAGAGCCTCTGTGCTCCAATCACCTCACCATGACTCTAAAAGACTCTATAGAGAAAGATGAAATCACTGCTTTTGCTCCTCATCGTCCTGGTGCTTGTCGAACCCATCACTGCGGATGGAGAAGCGAGACCAAGGTTCTTCATTATGTGTTAGTAAATTTCTCCGAAAAATACTTGTCATATCACCCGTTCCTCAAGTGTTTGCTGATTTGTATTGTAATTTGACTGTTTTTTTTGTCTTCTTTCAATCAGCCCAGATTCTCATTCCTCCCTGCTTTGAAATGATGTTATAGTCTCAGGTTGGATAATCTTCGAAGAACTGTTCGATTTAACGTGCTACTTATTTACCCACAAAAACAATCCAACAAGGAGATGTCCTTAGCTCCATTGTTTACACGTTGAATAGAGAAACGTTTTCAAATGTCTGTTTGACCCACCCCTGATCTCTTCAATATCCTTCAGTATCGACAACATTTCTTGATACTGATGCCGTTCTAATTGTGAAACCCAAACTCATTTAATTCTGATCAATCCAAGAGATCAGACAGCATGTCAATATTTGTTTTTATATTTTATTCAGCTGCCTGAGCACAGAGCTGTGTAATGCGCTCCGTGTAAATTCAATCAATTATCTCAAAGATTCCTTGAAATCAATCATGTTAGAATATTTCCTCTTCTGATAACGTACTCGTTTACCTCCTTCTGTGTTCTGTTCTTGCCATATGAAAGAAAAGACTATGCACAGAACTAACTGACATTTCCACTGTTTAACTTATATTGGGATCACCGTGGGCAGTTCTAATCCTTATCTCATTCAGGGTGACACTACATCGAGCACTGTGCGCAGCGATACCTGCGATTTCCCTTGGTACGACAACTTTATGACACTTTAAACCGTCATAGGCTCGTTATCGCTGAGTTTCACGACACTGAAAGCACTGTGCACAAAGATGGGCGAGATGTTCCTTCGGTTAGTCACAGTAGAAGCAATGCGTACTTTTCTGGTCTTTCTATCCCTTACTTCGTCCAAACTGCAAGCACTGTGCTCTGGCCTTGAGGACATATCCCTTAGTATGACTATACGTTGTTCAATGAACATAGATATGGGCTCAATCTACCGTGGTAAGACCACACTGTGCATACTTCTCGACGCCCCATTCCTCAGTTTGACGACAGTAGGAGCACAGTGCACTGTCCATTTCTTAATATGTCTCAGTGACAACATTGTTTTAATTGAACCCCGACTGTGTGGAAACAAACCGTTCGACTCATGAAATCCACACCAATCCGAAGATTACTTATTCAGCGAGACCCATTGGGAAGGTGCAGACAGTTCTCGTCTCTATCTCCCTTGATAAGACATCACTGAGAGCACTGTGCACTGTTCTCATCTTTACATCTCTTGGTAAGCCCACATTGGGTTTACTGTGCACAGGTCTAGCGTCCATCTCATTGATTGGTTCACACTGGCAGTGCTAGATATATTTATGCTCATCATGTTTCCTGGAAGGCAATTGCCCCAGCTGGAGACATCAATTGATTATGTCTTTCTGTTTTACAGCTTCCCTAAAATATTGTCTAGTCCAGGGAGGAATTTGCAGGATTTCCCCTTGTCTTCCAGAGGAAATTCGTTCCAGTGGGCATTGTGAACATGGGGGCAACTGCTGCCAGAGAAAATGAACTTACAGTATAAATCTGAAGTGAGACCCGTCTGAGGCACCAACTGTTGCAAACTGTTACTTCTATTGACCGACTGTGTTCCATTGTGTGAATCCAATGTCCCTGACTGACTGCTTTGCAAATCGTATCAATAAAATTCGTTGAATTATGAGTTGTTGTTGCCCGAGTCTTTCATTCATTTGATTGGAGAGAGGGGAGGTCACAAAAACACATGCAGAATCTTTCACATTTTGCAGTTCAAACTGTGTCATCCTCATCTGTTGGTCTTGTCCTCCACAACGTAAAACAACGGGAATAAACTGTTGGAGAAGATTCAGCACTCGATTCCATTTTGGCTTTCGGATTTGAACCGCTTTGACCGTGGAAGTCTCGGGTTCTCCAGTGACCAGTCGAATTGATCGAGTTTTGAAAACCAAATGTTGCCTGCAGTTCGTTGTGAGAGAACCAGGAGAGAGGGAAATAATGTTCTTACCTTCCTTCTAACAAATCTTCCTGCCTCACACACATCTGTCCACGTCATCATTGTTAGTAATGAAAACCACACAGTGCTGGCAAAGATAAAATATTACTGCCACACTGAGGATACAGTTCTGTTATTCGGTACAGTCATTGTCCCAAAGGCAGCAGATTCTGTACAGATTGGATAGGCATTTGGAAGTTATTGGGCTAGTGTAGGTTAAGTAGGATTCGGTCGGCGCAACATAGAGGGCCGAAGGGCCTGTACTGCGCTGTATCTTTCTATGTTCTAGATCTGGAATCTCCGATCTGGGCAGCCATGCGGTGCTCATGGAATTCAATTTAATCGCAATCTCTTAAGACACTGCCTAATATATGCATGATGCATAATCCCCTGCGATCATCACCTGAAAAACCGGCGCAATTCATCTCACCTTGGCGTTGGGAAGAGATCTGCAAGGAAATTCGGTGCATCTCAGCAATTCATCATGCGCGTGGTACGCATTTTTGGTCTGAATGTCCGTTGTGTGAGCAGAATTTTTTTGAATGTGTCTCTGAAGCATTTACTCTATTTTCATAGAAAGCTTAAAGTATGGAAGCAAACAATTAGACCCAACGATCCCACACCAAAACACTGATCGGTATCCCTTCTCAAAACAATCCATTAGCCTACGAAGTACATTTTCCATGACTAATTCCCTTAACCTACATGACCCGAGGCAATTCAGCACGGCCAATTCACCGAACTTGCTCATTTTTGACTGGGGAAGGAAACCAGAGCACCGGAATAAAACCACTCTAATGTGGGATTTTTACGCATACAAGCGCTGCCAGAACTGCTGAGGTTCTCCAGCAATTTCTATTTTGTTAAACTCTAAGCCAAGATTCGGTTTTCAAACTCTACTCAGTTTGAGGTAGGAGCCAGCGAATCGAGTTGATAGAGAAACGCTGTGCAACGGATAGAGCAATGGCAGTCTTTTCACCCACAATCCCAGGCCATTGTGAAAGACATCGATCTCTGGTCTTGTGTTTGCGGTCCACTGGGTTATTGCGAAAGTCTCCCAGCAGCAAGGAGGGAATCAGTCTCCAGTCCAAAGGCTGAGCTTAATGGTAATACGACTCAGCATTTCTCTTTCACCTTCCCTCCCCGCCAAACGGGAGAGGGTTCTCTGAGGCTGCAGGAGCGAAAGGAAAATGTTGTTTACTCTCACCTAAGAAACTCTGACCACAAAGATACACACAGCTCCACGTGTTTCACTTTGTGCTTTTTTGTGCCCAATCACGATGCCTAGTCAAAAATGTGGTACCCCACCAAGAGCCGTCAATCACTCACTGACCAACGCCTAGACTCCGAGATCAAACACTCCAGTGAGTTGGCCATACAGAACAGAAAGATAATTCCCTTCCACGTACTTTGATTTAATTTGGCGGAAACTAATCTTTGTGTTTTCAGGCAGGTTTAGCTTTATTAATACATTTCAAAATTAGTTTTAAACGCTCACTTTGGGTTGAGTAATCGGATGGAGCAAGGAATTACAGGAAGGGGTTGCTCCATTAGATACCACTTACAGACTCTGGCTGTTAGACCTCGACAAAGGTTTCCAGACCAAACCAAATATGGCAAACTGCACCATGGATTTTCAATTTGCATCAACCGGAGTACATCCTGCTTCTTTGCTGATTCTCTGTATTTCTTTCAGCCGGCATTTAACATTGACACACAGAATGGCATCAGTGCAACAGAATTTGCACATCACTACCGAATCTTGATTGTTTGATCTTGCTGTGTATTTATTTCTTGCCCCGCTTCAACAGTCACCCATCGATAATTTATTGCTGCTCCAAGTCACAGTAAGAAAGCGCCATTTCCTTGTTCTCTGTATTCTCATTACTACTGACCTTCCTGGTCACTCATTCTCCATCTGTTTGCATATCTCTTTCTTTCTCTACCGATCGCTAACTCTTTCCATACCTATCTGTTCATCTGCTCACAGAACTGTCCCTGAATCTCTCTCCCTCTGTCTCTTTCCTCCTACATCCACATCATTTTCCTATCTGTTTTGTTTGTCATTGTATCTCTCTTTCTCTATCGTGCAGATTCGTGTGTTGGCTTTCTCTCTGTATTACCATTTTTACCTCTTGCTGTCTCTCAAAATCTCTCTCTCTCATTGCGATTCCTGATATAACGAAAGGCTTCAGATGTTAACAGAGAGTCATAGAGTCATAGTGATGTACAGCATGGAAAACAGCACTTCGATCCACCTCTTCCAAGCTGATCAGATATCCCAACCTAATCTAGGACCACTGCCATCACCGGGCCCATATCAATTCAAACTCTTCCGGCACATAAACCCATCCCGATGCCTTTTAAATGTTCCAAATGTGCGAGCCACCACCATTTCCTCTGACAGCTCATTCCATTCATGTCCGCCCTCTGCGGGAAAATGTTGTACCTGAGGACGCTTTTACACCTTTCCTTTTTCAAACTCAGCCTCTGTCCTCCAGTTCTGGGCTCTGCCACCCCAGGGAAGGTACTTTGTCTATTTACCATATCCATGCACCCTCATGATTTTTTAAAAAATTCTATACGCCTCCGACGCACCAAGAAAAACTGCCTCAGCCCATTCAAACTCGCCTTATAGCTCAAAATCCTCCAACTCAGGCAACATATTCGGACGTCTTTTCTGAATCCTTGAAGTTTCACAAATTCCTCGCCATTGGAAGGAGACCAGAATTGACCACAATAGCCCAGAAGGGTCCGAACCAATGTCCTTTAATGACACAACAGTACCTCCCAACTCCTGTATTCAATACTATGATCAATAAAGACAACCGTACCATGCACCGACTTTATCATCCTATCTACCTGAGACTCCGCGTTCAATGAGCTTTGAACTTCTCTTCCAAGGTATCTTTACTCAGCAACAATCTCTAGGACATTACCATTAATTGTATAAATCCAGCTGAGATGTTCTTTCCCAAAATGAAGCCCCTCGCATTTATCTCACTTAAACTCCATCTGCCACTTCTCAGCCCGTTGGTCCATTTTAATTAGATCCCGTTTTAATCTGATGTAACCTTCTTCACTGTCCACTATATCTCAAATTGTGGGTTCATCTGCACATTTGCTAACACTGCCTCTTACGCTTACATCCAAATCATTTATGTAAATGACAAAGAGTGGTGTATCCAGCACCGATTCCTGTGGCATGCCACTAGCGGCAGGCCTCCAGTTTGGAAAATGCAATCCACGAGCCCCCTCTGTCTTCTCCCTTTGAGCCATTCCTTAATCTGTTTATTCCATGAGATTAATCTTGCTAACCAATCTCCCATGTGGAACCTTGTCGAACGCCTGAATTAAGTTCTTAAAGATCACATGTAATGCTCTGGCCTCATCAATCTTCCTTGCCACTTTTTCAGAAGACTCGTTTAAGTTTGTGAATCATGGTTTCCCATGCTTAAAGTCATGTTGACCACGAGTCCTTGCCTTCCCAAATACTTGTGCATCCTGTCCCTCATGATTCCTCAAATAACTTGCCCAAGTTCGACGTCACGCTCATTGATCTACAGTTTCCTGGCTTGTCCTTACTACCTTTCATAAACAGTGGCACGGCGTTCGCCAAACTTCAGTCTTCTGGCACTTCACCTGCGACGATCAATGCTATGAATATCTCACCAAGGGGCCCAACAATCACTTCCCATCTCCCCGCAGAGTTCCAGCTTACACCTGACACGGTGTTGAGGATTTATCGACTTTTATGCATTTCAAAACATCCAGCAATTCCTCGTCTGGAAAAAGACATTTTTCAAGATGTCATCTTCCATTTACCTATTTTCTATATTTCCCATATCTTTTTCCACAGCAAACATTGATGCAAAATACTCGTTGAACCTCTTCCTCTGCGTTTCCAAAGAAATTCTGCTTTGCAGATCGTTGCCGGGCTGTATTCTCGACAGTTACCCTTCATAAATGATTCATTTGTTTTACTCAATTCTGGATACGCTATTTATCGCCACTCCTAATTTAGCCTTAAGAATGTAGCCTTAGTTCCATCGTTAATTTCTATGCTCTACATATTGTAGGTAGAGTCCACTGTGCCATTCCAGACAGAATTCCAAACTATTGACATAGCAGTTATGAAGGAACAGCGATATATTTCCAAGTCAGGACAGCGTGTGGTTTGGAGGGAAACGTGCAAGGCGTCGTGTCCCACACATTGGTTGTTTTGTTCTTCGAGATGGAAGTCGTCATTTGTTTGGTAAGTGCTTCTGAGGATCTTTAGAGATTTTATGTGTTTTTTTAGTTGATACGTATTACTGTTACTGTGCCTTTAAGGGGGAGGAAGGGGATATCTGTGGATGGGTTCCCGAAACATTCGTTCAGTTTTCAGCTTGCTCCTGGTGCCGGATCTGCAGAGTTATACAGCAATTTCACTTTTTGGTTTGAAGAATGCGTGTTGAATGTGGTGTCAGCCAGGCGGGCTGATTTACCTGCGATAATGTTGAGTCTATGGTTTATTGTTGGAGTTGGACTCATTCAGACATTTAGAAAGCCTGACTTGTGCATTATCGATGATAGAAAGGCTTTAGGGAGTGATTCAGGAGGTAAGTTAATCGTTGCAAGTTTACCTTATATTGACTATACTGGTTTGCTGACTCCAGTTCAATATCTGGTCAATGGTAATCTACCAAGTGTTAATCTGGAGGGAATTCAATGTTGGTAATGCCATTGAATATCAAGGAGCTATAGTTAGATTCCCTCTCAATGGAAACCCCCAAGATGTTGTGGGATGGACAGCATTCAGTGACAGTGACATCATTGAACTTCAAAGGGCAATGATTAGCTTCTATTTCAATGGTAATCGCCAGCATGTTAATCGTCCGGGAATTCGATAATTCGATGATGGTAAACCATGGAATGACATGAGGCAATAAGGCGAATTGCTCTCAATGGTAAAGCCAGGATGTGAATTGATGGGTTGAGGGGCTCGCATGGAATCAGGGATGGTAACGCCATTGGCTATCAAGAGGTAGTGATTCTAAAGTGTCTTATTAAGAGGGCCATTGCCTGGCAATTCTATGACGCAAAGATTCACTGCCAGTTTTCAGCACAGAGTACTCATGTAACAGTCATTGCCGGTTTGTTAAATATTTACCCCTGAAGTGAAATTGTCCTGCTCTCAGTCTCCATTCTGTATGACACCCTTCAGTGAAGTTCAAAAGAGTGAGCTGGTGCTGAGTATTCACCAATCGCTCGTTGTCTGTTTACGCAAACAGAACATTAGGATTGGATATTGACTGTTCATTCGCTGTTCACATGATACTGTGTTCGCTATCATGGGTTCATATAATCACAGCGTCATAGAGATGTACAGCATGGAAGCAAACCCTTCAATACAAATCATCCTCTGGCAGCACATTCCAAATATGCACCAGCCCCAAGTGAAAAAGGTCCCTTTCAAGTGTTATCACTCTCACGTTAAACATATGCCCGCGTGTTTGGACTCCTCATTCTGGAGATAAGGCGTTGTCAATTTACCCTAGCCGTGCCTCTCAGGATTTTACAAAAGTTGTTACTTTCATCCCTCAGCTCCTGACTCTCCAGGAAAAATAACCCGAGCCGTTTCAACCTCACCCTCTACCTCAAACACTCCAATCCGAGTCATATCCTTCTAAATCGTTTCTGAACTCTTTAAGATTCACAACACTCCGCCATTAAGAAGAGAACGGAATTGCATACCATCTTCCAAAAGTAGCCGACTTCCAAAAATGGCTTGTTCAACCATAATATGCCCTCACAACTGTTATACACTATGCAGCGATGCAGGAATTCCAAACACAACCCTCACTATCCTATCTATCTGAAATTGCACTCCCAAGGTTCAATCCAGTACTTTTTGTGAAACGTTATGTGTCCGCATGGCAAGATAAAGCAGGCATGCACGTGCATATTCTCGCACAGACATACGTATATGCTGACACATAAAAAAAAACCACACAGAGTACAGAGTGAAAACATGAGATAAAATTGGAGATTGAGGCGAAGGAAGGAGCAGAGAAAACTGGAGAAATCAAGGAAGACAGTGAATACAGAAGGTGATATATTATATATTTGGGGAGGGGGGATAGAGGGCATTGAGAAATGTGATGGAAAACAGGAACTATCGGAAATAGAGAGGGACAGTATCGAGAGTGAGAAGGTGAGGAAAATGAAGAGAACGTGATTATGAGAGAAAGGATTACAGACAGAAAGAGAGACAGGCGTGCAAACGGAAGGAGAACAGAAGGTCGAGTTTGACCTGTTATGTGAGACAGGCGAAGGACATCCCAAAAATCTGTAATGCAAAACTATTTACAAATCACTTTGACTGCTCATGGCAAACAATTTGTAAGCGGAAAGCTCACACAAACATCTGAATTGTAATAAGTAGAAGAGCTGTGCTCATTTTGCTACTGCCGGGGAAAGTACTGGTGTCAAGGTAACAGTGAGAGATCTGTGACTGCATCACGAGGCGTAGGCCATCCATAAGAAAAAAGAGATTGTGTGGGTATCTGTAAATTCTTCTCACACGGTGAGCTGAAATTTTTGCAGCAATACAGAAGGATTCTGATTTCGGTTGGTGAAAGCAACAAAGTGGACTGTACCATTCATATGATCACCGTTGGAGCCCATTCCGCAGATGCCCTGTGGAACAATACATGATAGAATAATTGATAATTGGCTTGTCCGAGGAGCACAGTGTAAGGTGGGGTAAACAATGATCTTCAATCTTGCAAACTTGATGGCGCTGTAAACTTTTGTTTCCAAAAAGAGATATCATATTTTTCTTTTACTGGGTACATCTCTGAGTGAAGAGTCTGCTAAAATAATGATTGGTCAATTCATTGTTGTGCATAATAATGGAGAACAGCCATAATGGGGTCAGGCTGTGAAGTGATTGAAATGAATCTTAAATCATGGAGGCAGTAACGAACCGTGCAAAGTGTGGCGTTACTCGAGCTTGTACTGTGCTTCACTGGGACATTGCAACAGCCCAGGACAAAAATATTAGCCGGAGACGAAAGTAGGTTATTGAAATTGGAAGCAGTGAGAAGGTCAGTGTTGTTCCTAGAGACAGAGCGAAATATTCCTCAGAGTCGTGTTTTTTGGTCTTTCAAATGAAAAGGTGACGACATCGTGAGCAGCAACACCAGGAGACTGGATTGAAAGAGTACAGGTTAAATGCTGCATAATGTAGAAGGTGTATGCTGGGTTGCTAAGAAATGGTGAATGAGTCCACGAACGTTTCAAATATATGGCGTTATTTCTTCTTCGAAGTGGACTCCATAGTTGCACATTGAGACCTCCGCACCAACAGCTTCAGTCAAGCTTTTTTGACAGATTTTTTTTGAAGAGTATTTAGTCCCACACCATTCCCTACATCTTAACAACAGGGTTTAGGTAACAATCTGTTTGTCACATGTGCTTCTGTCCACGTCGAACCGATTTCGTTTGATTCAACCACATATTTGCAAGTCTGTTGTTTGCAGTAGCTTTGTGTCTGTTTAACTCTTTTTATGCTGTAGATAATCCATACAATTTTCAATGATCTCTGTAACTTCTTTGATTTTTATACTTTATTTACATATTGAGAAACACAAGGATTCACTACGCTTTCTTACTAAAAAAAAACAGCTTGCCGAGACACTGACGATTTCCTGCATTCTGTGTCCCTCTCTCCTTCAAAAGGAAGGTTTTATTTGCTCGTCCTCAGGGATCCTCACTGACTCCAGTGATTCCTTAACGATTCCAGAATGATCACTAGCAACACCTCCACATACTCCTCAGCTACCTCCTCAGAACAATGGGCTGCAGTCCATCAGGTTGACTGATATGTCTGCATTCAGATATTTCAACATGCCCAGCAAATCCGTCTTAGTCACGGTCACGACACGTAGCACGGCACACTGACTCTCTTGAAGTTCTGGCAAGCAGCGGGTGTCTTCCAATTTGAAGACTGATGCAAAGTGTCTGTGCAATGCCACTGCCATTTCATTGTTACCTATAACTCTTCAGGCCTCATTTTCCAGCAGTCTGACGCTTGTTCTTCTCTCTATGCATCTTATATACCTTAGACAAAACTCTTGCAATCGCCTGTCATATTATTAACAAGCTTACTTATCGCCATATAGTGTCTTCTCTACGCTATTGCTTTTATTAGTCATCCTCCAATGGTATTTAAAAGCTTCTTTTTCCTATGGACTCCCAATCACCTTTCCTACATTGTATGCTTTCTCTTTTGATTTTATGCTGTCCTTGACGTCCCTAATCACTCAAGGCTGCATTGTCCTCCCGAGTATGTTTCTTCTTCTTTGAGATGAATTTCCGATGTTCATCTGGACCATCCCCAGAAACCCCTGCCATTGCTGCTTCATGGTCTTCCCTGCTCGGCTCCCCTTGCAACTAACTCTGGCCAGCTTCTCACTCAAGAATTTGTACTTAAATTACTCAATTCTAATCAGAGTATGTCAAGAAGAAAGCAATAGATATAAACTGAAGGAGAACTGAGAAATGGGACATGAGATTGATTGGAGGATTTATTACCCAGGTACAAAGAGAGAAAGGGTGAGAATATCGATGAAAAGATGTCACAAACGCGTAAACTAGACGCATGGCAGAAGTAGATGCACTTCCGTATTTGTTTTCCCAATTCCTGTTTGCTATGGTCTTTGCACAGAGTAGGTACAACAGAGTAATATGTTCAAATGCTGCATCTGATACCAAACATTTTCTCTCCAACAATATGAAAGACAATGGCTATTGACAGAACCAAGCAGGACAATATTTTTGTTTGCAGGTGCAAAGGCAGTTAACTAAAATAGGTTGCGACACCAGAAACAGGAATTTACTACATACATCCTGACAAAAACGCGAGACTAGTGCTGGGAATCCCAGAAAGAGAGAAACGTTGAGTGGGAACATGAAACCTCAGATGAGGATCAAATATTGTTTTATAAGTTTTATACAACGTATACATCGCATTTCATTAACTGTGCCTCCGTTGTACATTCTGAATATATTGTACACATGTATACAATCTTACCTTAATGTACGTCCAATGATTAAGTACTGTATGTGAAATCATTCTTCCCCCATTTCAAACTCTCCTGTTTTGTTTTCATTTTCACTTGCTATTCCTTCTTCTAAATACATTGTCTTTGTTTCTTTGTATTTCATTTTATTCCATTTGTCAATAAAATATTGGTAACTGGGAGACTAACACCTTATTCCTCTCCAGTTTCCACATCGATTGTCTCCTATTCCTTTCCGTTTCTTAACCAATGACACAGACATTCTGTCTCTGACCCTTTCATCCCAATGTAATTGTAAACACATTTACTTTTAGGCTAAGGGTAAAAATCTGGGAAAGAAGATTCTGTGCAATAAGATGCTTGCATATTTAGAAACGAATTCATGAAGTGCACAGTGTTAAAGATAAAATGCTGCTTTATTAGAGTAGCGACAGAAATGTCCAAAGAAATCTATATTTCTACTGTTTAGGGCAGTTGTCTCCAGAGACAGTTTTTAGACTGATATTTGATGACGTGGACGAAACTTAATTCTTGTAACAACTTCTCGATTTGCTGTTAATAGAGTGGTTACGTAAAACACTGTATGTGTATACTATAGCAGAGTCACAGAGCATGTGAAGACAAAGCATCGCCTTTCTCTTTCATCTAACATTGTTGGTATTATCCAAGATAGTCGGTAAGACCAACAGCAGGCGATGTCTGTGCATCACCCAGACTAGCTATTGTTGTTACAATAAATGTGTTGCAGTAATGGGGTTAAGTGGAGATTCTGTTCAGTGACTGTGACTGACATCAGTCTCCATGGATCCCAACTGAGTCCCATGAGGCTTTCCCTCTTCTACTAATAAGGGACTTTTTTAAATTATATCAGCGAGAGCATCATTCTCAGCACGATTGGAACCAACAGCTCCGGAGAATGGGAGAGATCAAAATCTGAAAGCAATAGACTGGAATGTTTCAACATGAATCAGAATCTAAGAAGAATAGACTGGAAGGTTCCAAAAATCGATCAGAATCTGAGAACATTAGACTGGAATGTTCCCGCATTGGATCAGAATCTGAGATCAATGCATTTGAATGTTACAAAAATATACAGGAGTTTATCTATTAGTCTGCTCTTTCTTTCTCTGGATTCGATGAGGTTAACATGGCGGATTCGATGTGCACTGATAGTTATTCAGGCAGGTTACTTTCCCATCCTCGCTATAATTGGTGTTCCTGGTAAGTCTATCTCAGCTCATTTATTAATTGTGTAAATGATTTTGAACGTCATCACGACTTATGTTCTGTATATTCGGCAAAGATGCAAAGTATTGTATTCGCTTTCAATCACATACTCCATTTCTATTTCATGAATGTTGTTCTCGTCACTTACAAACATCTGAAGAGAAACAAAATATGAATAACCACGACTTCTCCATTTGGTCCTGAGTTGATCTATATCTCAATATTCTCTCTATCACCAAACCTGGCCACTATCAACTCCTCAATATCACCAGTCGTCATTTCTGCCTCAGTGCATTTTCTGAATACACCATCACCGATACCTTTTCGGTTGCAGTTCTCTTCTGACCTTTCTTCCAGTTCCAGATATTTTGATCAAGAACTGATTCCTGTCTCTACCTGGAGCTATGTCAGGTACAAACTGTAAACTCGGTTTGATTCTCAACTGTTGTTGCCACATCTTTATGTCACCGGTTTCCGCATAGCCTGTAACCTAACACTAAGGAGAGTGCAGTGCTGTCCGTGAAGTCACAGTTTCAATGTACTATTTTGATTTTAGAACTTTCTGAGCAGGATTGGGTCCCATGTCAATCACCTTCCAAGCGCAGTGCTCCAACTTTTTTATTTAGTGTTGGAGACCATCTCTGCCCCCACTGACGGGAACACATCAGTTCTGTCTCCACCGTGAAAAATTACGAAAATTATCCAGAAATACTCCAGGTCAGAGTGACTGTTTAAATTGAGATTCTTTGGGAGATTAGAATTAAGAAAGAGAAGTTAACCAAAAAAATCCTCATTGAACTGAAGATTGTTAAGTTGCTGCATCAGACAAGCCTGATCCCAGAGTATTCAGGGAGCTGGCAATAGAGCTAGTGAAAGAGTTATAGAATTGTTCAGCACAGACACAGATTCTTCATTGTAAGCAATCCATGACTAAAACAATCCCAAATTAATCTAGTCCCACTTGTTGACACTTGGCACACATCTCTCCAAATTTTTCCCATTCATTTTTTAAAATGTTGTTACAAAAAGAAATACATATTGAATTTCCCTCAAAACTGTTTATGCTGAAAACTCTGCTTCCTGATGTCTGGAAAGTTGCTTTTGGAATCCAAAATATTGAAAACGGGAGGGTGAGGGACCACAAATGCGTCGAAATAATGGCCAATTTGATGTCTGTCCTGAGGAAAATATTGGAATCTTTTTATTTAAAAAGTGATAAATGGAGAATTGGGGAATCATAACGTGATTTGGCAAAGTCACCTTAGCTTCAGGAAAGGGAAAACATCTTTGAGAAACCCGTGGTGTTTAGGTCAGTTGAGGTGTCCACAACGGGGACCCAGTGGCACCGGTGGATTTGCATTAGCAGTATTCTTTCGATGTCGTTATTGGCAGGTGAGTGAACGTTCATGAGTAAGGTGAGATAAATAATGTGGTTTGGGAATTATTTAGTGAAGAGAATACAGAGGTCAGCGCCCATTTCTTCACTGAAGGCCGTTACTCACGGGGTATCACACGGGTCAGTATATAAACCACAGCAATTTGCAAGGTACGCACATCATTTTGATGAAGGTTACTATTGACATAGATCTCATTTTGCATTGATTAAATTGTGCGAGGTTGGAAAAAGTCGTAGTCCGAAAGGACCTGCATGTCCTTGATGAAGAGTCACCAAATAATGCATCCAGGAGTCTTAAAGTCATAGAATCTGACAGCACACCAAGTAGTCCATGCCGACTGGTTATGAAGCCAAAAGCATATCTGGTTACTTTGAGACCGGACGTGTTTTGCTGAATATAAAGTACAGCCACCGCTGCCAGGTCATGGTCAGAGACTTCCAAATGTAGCAACGTTCTGTTAAACAGATACCTGAGTTTTGGTTGTTGTCTCGTCAACAATTCAAATTTCACCAATTCGTTTTAATCATGCATAGGATACCAGAAGCCGCTGGAAGCTGAACTTTAGTGCTTTGACACATGGAACCAATCACGTTATCAGAATTAAATGTGTCATCGAAGTATATAAAACAGGAATTTTGAAAATTCGAGGACGATTTACAGCCATCGAACAGCCGATGTACTGTTGTAGTGTCGGGGAGCAAACTGGCCATCTAACTTGATCTGAAATAAAGTTTAAAAAAAAGCTCCCGATGAAAGATACTTTTTCATATAAAACCTACTTGCAGCAAACAAAAGATGACCTAGGGAGATCTGCAGCTAAAACAATTGAAGACAGCAGATCGGACAGAGACTGCGTGGTCAGGAGATTAAGTGAGCCCAACTTTTCATATGTGGATTATTGGAACAATTTTTTTATAGACTTGAATTCAGATAGCGAACAGCGAAGAAAAGGGAGTCTGAATTTGTGAAGATTTGTTGTTTATTGTTTACTATTAGAGATCAGATTTTTTTAGATACTGGAATTTAGGAGTTCCCTATCACGCATGTTTTAACAGGTTCCGAGGCATGGTGAGCTTTTTGGGAGTTTGGCTTAAATTACAGAGGGGTTAGTCATCGATTTAATAACAGTTTGGGGGCTTGTCGTTCGGAATTTAGACAGATGCCAACGGATTAGACATATAAATGGTCCTAACGGATTCCAATATTTGGCAATTGGGTTCTTGGATTTTCATATAAAACGTAGGTGAGAAAATGTGTTTAATTGTGGTCTCTTGTGGTTGGTTCAATTAAAACAAAAACAAGAGAAATTGTTCTTAACATTGCTAAAGACGTTCTGGGGCTTGAAAGTGATTTCTAAATTTGCCAAGAAAGTTTAGAAAGACAGAAAGGCATACTTTTAGAATTAATAAAGACGTTAGAATTGTGTTTAACTACGGACAAACGGAAAGCAGAAATTGTGACGGAGTTGTTCAAAAACTGAGGCGAATGAGATAATCAGACAATTTTGCAAACGTGACAAATGGAGTTAGAAGTTAAATAAAGAGATGGAAAGAGACAGCGAGAGGAAGAGAGACCGGAAAAAGAAGTAAAGAATTTGAACTTCTGAAGTTGCAAATTATTCAGGAAAGTCAAGTTAACAGGATAGAGATGAAAGGATACAATAGATCGACGTGCAGATATGTTAACACTTTGCCACACATCGATGACAAAAACGTCGATTCTTCTTTTATTTCATTTGAAGTATTGGCTGGGCAGATGGAGTTGCCAGTTACTTGAGTGTAAGGTTAGTACAGACTAAGCTTGTAGGCAGAGTTCTTCAAGTATTCACAGTGTTGTCAGAGGAGGGATCAGGAGGTTATGCAAATGTGGAACAGATTATTTTCAGTGCTTATGAGTTAGTAACAGAAGCATACAGATAGCGGCTCCAAAACATAAATCTGGAACCAGGTCAGACTGAACTTGAGATTCAAGGACTTAAACATATTAAGTTTGATAGATGGTCGTGGGCCTTTAAAAGATTCAAGTCGTATGAGGCTGTAAAAGAGATTATTCTGCTCATAGAGTTTAAAAGGTCTCTTCTAGATATGATAAGAATTCATGTGAATAAACAGAAAGTTCATGAACTGAGGAGAGTTGCAGAGATGGCAGGTAAAAACGCATTTGTGAAATTAGGTTTGTGGCAAGATTTTCCTCTCGTGAGGGACAGAAATTGAGAGTTTGGGAATCTTACTCAATAAAGCAAAACGTACAGTGCACGAGTAATGTTTTACCAAAAGGTAAAGTGGAGCCCAAGAGTGTGGAAAGGAGGTGCAAGCCCTCAGGCATTTTCACTACAAGTGAGTTGAGCTCATAAAATTACGGGTCAGTGGTTTAAGGTGAAGACTGACAAAAGGTGTTTTTTTTCTGCCGTAATTTGTGACAGACAAAGTGATTGAAGAAAGGCGCTGTTGGAAAAGAGGCTGGGCCAGTGGCATTTGGGCAAGTAGTAAAGGAAACCACAAGAAAATTCGAAGAGCTGCAGTAGAGTGCACTGCCTGTGCAGGGGTTGGGTCTGGCGCTCGTGAATGATCTCAGTAAAGATTTCGCCTCTTTATGCAAAGTATACTCAGAAAGTTGAGAGTGAGAAAATCAAGAAGTATAGTTTTGCGAGATATGAGATTTGCTCAGTCTCGAGTAGTCGAAAAGTGTGGCGCTCGAAAAGCACAACAGATCAGACAGAATCCAAAGAGCTGGACAATCGACATATCAGGCATAAGCTCTTCATCAGCAATGTGATGGGGGGGACAGTTTCAGAAAGATAAATAAAAGGGAAAGAGGTTGTGCTGGTGCAAAAGGCGCTGGGAATGCAGCAGGAAGATGAAAGTGAGAGTGATAGTGATAGATCTGAGGGGAGGCTGGAGTGGATAGGTGGGAATGAAGATGGACAGTTCGTACATAACCAGATGGCGGTGCTAATTTGGAGAATTGGAACTGGAATGAAGTGAATCTGCCTAACTCTCTGATTTTCTGTGGTTATCTGTCACTATCTGTGACACTCATAGAGCCACAGAGTCACAGAGATGTACAGCACGGGATCAGATCCTTTGGTTCATCTCGTCCATCCCAACCAGATATCCCAACTCAGTCTAGTGCGACCTACCAGCGCCTGGCCCGTAACCAGATGCATTTTACACGTTGCAATTGTACTAGCCTCCACCACTTCCTCCGGCAGGTCATTCCATATACTTAACTCCCTCTGAGTGAAAAGGTTGCCTGCTAGATCACTTTTGTATCTTTCCCCCCACCCGACACCTATTCCCTCTAGTACAGGACTCTCCCACCGGCAGGGAAAAGACTTTTTCCAATTACCTTATCCATGCCCCTCATGATTTTATAAACCTCTGGAAGGTCACATCACATTCCCTGACGCTCCAGGAAAAGTAACCCGATCCTATTCAAACGTTCTCCGTTGCTCAAATCTTCCAACTCTGGCCACGTCATTGTAAATCGTTTCTGAGCTTTTTCAGTTGTCACAACATGTTTCCAATAGGAAGGAGACCATAATTGGACGCAATATTCCAACAATGGTGTAACCAATGTCCAGTGGTCTAACCAATCCAGTTGCAGCACTACCTCACATATCCTGCGCTAAATACTCTGATCAATAAAGAAAAGCATACAAACGCCTTCTACACGATCCAATCCAACTGCGACATCACTTTCAAGGAGCTAGGAACCTGCACTCCAAAATCTCTTTGTTCAGCAACACTTCTAGAATCTTAAAATTAAGTGTATAATTCCTGCTAAGATTTGCTTTTTCCAAAATGCATCACGTCACATTTAGCTACATTAAGCTCCATCTGCCTAGTTCTCAGCCAATGGCACATCTGATCAAGATCCCGTTGTAATCCGAGGTGATCTTCTTCGCTTTCCACTACACCTCCAATTTTGTTGTCATTAGCACAATACAAACTGTACCTCTTATGCTCAAATCCAAATCGTTTATATAAATGTTGAAAATTAGTGGGCCCAGCACCATTGCTTGTGGCACTCCACTGGTCATAGGCCTCCAGTGTGAAAGACATCCCTCCAACACCACCCTCTGTTTTCTTCCTTTCAGTCAGTTTTGTAACCAACTGTTGGGGCTGGGGAGATCTGAAAACTGGTGAAAGCGATAATGATCACGTGTGGTTTTCCAATCTATTAGCAACACCCCCAACCTGAATCTACCGATCGCCTTCTGAGCTACCTTCCACTCAGCTCCCCGCCACCCTCCAACTTATCTCTCCACCCTTTCCTCCAACCCCCCTTTAGTAAAGAAGTGCTTACGCCTGAAATGTCGATTCTCCTGCTCATCAGATACTGCCTGAGCTTTTGTACTTTTCCAGTGCCACACTGTATTCTGCAGAATCTGCAGTCCTCACTTTCTCTCAGCTTCTCATCGTAATAGATGTAAATATTTGCATTATTCTGACATGTTACCCAAGTCTGTCATAATTTGTGGAATAAGGGAACGAAATGTAGGATTATCCTGTGTAAAGCAGTTTGGAGAGCCAAACCAAGACTGTAAGAGTGACTGACGAGTGTCAGTTCCGGAAATACATTTTGTTATTGGGAACGATTTAATATGTTCCAAGGTGGGTGTGACACCACTTGTAGTGGAGAAGCCAAAGGAAGACAATCGAACAGAGAAGTTGAAAGAATAATCTCCTGCAATTTTTCAAGACTATGTAGTAACAAGCTCCCACTCTCGTATATTACAGCATGAAGCACAAACTAAAGAAAAAGACGAAAGACTTGATGTTCATACAGCTGACACTCTGTTTGATGTAACGGTCCAGGAAAGAATCAAAATATATTTTCGAGCGTCATTAACTTAAATATATTATCCTGAGATGAAAATAGAGACCACAGCAGTTTAGTGCAGATGGGAAATTGGAAATGCGCCAGATTATGACCCAGTGGCACATTGACAGTATTTGTTACGAGTAGCAAATAAACTACCTGTAAGAGATCAATTAGATGCACGGAAGACTCAAGAAAGGGTACAAATGCATATCTCGTGACCTAGAATGCATAAGGAATGTTTTTGTTTTGCCGTATATGCCATACATATTGCCGACGCCTGCATTTAAAGAACATTCCACTCAGATTATGATTAATTGCATAGGTTCCCTTCTTAAATGAAAGTGCGAACAAATATTTGCTAACCATAATGGAGTTTCTGCAAGATTTCCAGACGCAATTCCATTGTGAAGTATTAAGACGGAAAGGGTGGTGGAGGATTTGGTAGCTTTCTTTACTCAGTATTGGCTACCGAGAGATATTGAATCAGACCAAGAATTTCACTGTATCCCTCGGTTGTTGAGGGAAATCATGGATGGCTTCGGAATGCAGCACGTTATATCAAGTGTGTACCATCCTGAATCTCAGGGATCCTTGGAAAGTTGGCATCAGACGGTGAAGACCATGTGAAATACATACTGTCATGATTGCCCGAATGATTGCGATAAAGGCGTACCATTTATACTATTTGCCTTTAAAAATGCCCCAAATGAGTCTACTCAGTTTAATCTCATTGAGTTAATATTCGGACATGAAGTGAGAGGTATTTTGAAATTAGTTCAAGAGAAATTGACAGAACCGAAATCGGAGGTCTCACACTTGGGTTATGTGTATGAGGTGAGGGAGAGATTAAATAGGGTAGGTGAGTTAGCTAAGCAGCACCTGAAGAGGGCACAGCACAGAGTGAAGCAAGTGGCAAATAAAAACTCTGAAATTCGGATGTTTTCATGTGTGGATGACCGATTATTATTGCTACCAGTAGGAGTAAATTCTTTGAAAATCAGGTATAGTGACGTCTTCCAAACTGAGAAAACTTGAGTTTGGTAAACTGTCTGGTAAAAATGCCGGATATTAAAAACAACAGTATTCGGGATTTCATGTCAATATATTCAAACATTTCTAAAACAGAGACAATTATACCAAGAAATATGTGTTACTTGCCGCCCCTCAGAGTGAGGAATCAAATCCAGATGTCATGCAGTTTGATGTGTCTCAAAATATTATAACACAACGAAGTCTTTGGGGAGTGGCATCAGATAGTGAGCTATCTGTCGTAGGAACAAAGAAACCAGTTGCTTATTTGTTGCAGCAGTACGAGGGAATATGCAGAAGCAAGATGGGAGGACTAACACTATTGTGCATGAAGTGCAAGTAAGGAATTCTGTTGCGATAAAATGATTTCACCTATAGGCTGAATCCTCTCAACGCCACAAAGGTCAAGTAGGACTTGGATGTTACTTTCAGCCAAGGCATCATCGAAACGAATCACAGCAAGTGGAGTTCGCTGTTTGTGTTTGTTGACAAACCTCATGTGACTCAACGATATTGTGTGGACAATCAGAAGGTCAACATTGTAACAAAATAGGACTGGGATCCAATTCCAAGCCACACATATCACGAAGTTGGAGTTACTGCGTGGTTACAGGAAGGCACCTCTACGGAACAAAATAAAGTCATGGCAAGATCACATGGAACGCATGGCAGAGCTCGTTGACCGATTAAAAAAAAAACAAAACTGGAAATAAACCTAAAGTAAACAGGATTCACGAAGACAGTGGTGACGTCTTTGGACATTACATTGGGCATTGAAGGTTGGTCCGATGGAAAACAAAGACGTAGGCCATTGATCATTTTCCACCACCATCCACGAAGAAATTGGTTCTTCAATCATTGGGTCTGAGTGGATTCTATCTCAAGTTTGTTGACAAATTCAGCAGTGTAGTGACACCACTGATGGATTCTCTAAAGGATAACACAAACTTTGGAAGGGCAAATCAATGCCAGGAGGCATTTGAAGCAGTATGAACCACTGCATCATCTTTAGCTGTACCAAATATTTGGAAATCCTGCAAATTCGCGACTGATGCTAGCGATATTGGGATTGGAGTTCTTTTTGCAGGGAGATGATGATGGAATTGAACGGCTAATTGGTTAGTTGTCAAAAACGAAACTCATCGTCCACGGGAAATATAACTTCATTGTTGAATGAAAATTGTTGAGTTCGGTACTGGCTTGACAACACTTTTGTGTTCAGGTGACATACAAGTTGGCAGAGACAGTTGTGTTCAATAACGTCAATTCACTCAAGTTTTTCGAACGATGAAAATACTAAAATGTAAGACTATTTCATTGTAGTCTTATGCTACAGAATTTTAATTTCAAAAACGTACATGTTTCGGCTCGTAAATATGTGAGAGCAGATGTGTTATTGCGGATTTAAAGGAAAATGTGTAGATAAACTTTGACTTCTTCCAATGTTATGTATGTGAACAGTATTAATATGAAAGCTATAATTTTGATTAATGGCCTTTGTATTTCATAGGAATTGGATTAAGAATTAAAGGATAAAACGTGAACCAATTTTTTCGTTCTGATGTATTTTTTTCTTAAGGGGTGAGGTGTTATGAAGTCGAAGAAGTGTCTGGTCATTTTAAGATGGAAAGTGCATTGCTGAATTTAAAGTACAGGTTCAGCTGCCAACGTGCGGTACGGTGGCTCAGTGGTTAGCACTGCTGCCTCACTGCACCAGAGCCCCAGCTTCAAGTCCAGTCTTGGGCGACTGTCTGTGTAGCATTTCCACATTCTCCCTGCATCTGCGTGGGTTTGCTCCGGGTATTTCGGTTTCCGCCCACATTCCAAACATGTGCAGGTTAAGGTGAATTGGCCATGCTAAATTGTCCATAGCTGTTAGGTGCATTACTTTGGGTGGGTTACTCTTCGGAGGTCGGCGTGGACTTGTTGGGCCGAAGGGCCTGTTTCCACACTGTAATGAATCTAATCTAATGGACAGACTGTTTCAAATGTAACAAGTGGCTGTTAAATGGATACCTGGGGTTTTGTTTTGATTTGAAAACAATTCTAATATAAAAATAAAAGGTACTATGAGCAATTGCCCTCCAACGATCCACTGCAGAATGAATCCCTGTTCTTTTTCACCCTGAACCAATGCTTGTGCAGGGGGGTGGAGAGGCCAGCAGAGGGTCGCATTGCCTCAATTTAAATTCCAGAAACATTGTTCGAATTGCCTCACACCGAGACACACAGATACACAGACGCAGGAATTGTTAGGACACGATGTTGAACCCTCCTGGTAATGTCAACTCAGCGCGTAGAAAATCTCACCTCGCCTCGTAATCTGTTAAAGTATGTGTGGCAAAGAACTCCCAAATTCCAGTGTTTAAAAAACATCAAGTTCTATTTAGCTCTGAAAATGAACAATAAACAATAAATGAATAATTCACAACTCTAAGCCCCATTCTCTATACTGCTTATTACCTAGATCCAACTATATAACAATATACTGTTTAACTAAGACACTTATTCAAATTACACAAACGTAATTTCAAAACCACACAGCAGCTGCTGTTTTCGGTGTCTTCTTCCGCCTGACTATCTCCCTAGGTCATCTTCGAACTTGTTAATATGGAGATGTTTCATATGAAAATGTACCTTTGTTAGAGAGTACTTTCTAATTTATTAGAACTGTGTTGATGGCATTTGCTCTGTCTGCAGTTTTCAAAATTCCTGTATTTCTTATATCCACACATCAGATCGTCTCATTGATTCGATGTTGGAAAAACAATAAGTTCAAAATCGATTTGATTTTAATATCCTGGGGCATAATTTAAACTACTTAGTTGAACTTGATATTTTGTCAAAACCGTAACCAGCTCAGGTAGTTATTTCACAGCCTATTATTACATATTTTCAATTTTCATTTACATGCTGGGAATGCCAGCTATTCATATGCACAGGTGCTTGTCAGCTCGCAGTTTAGAACAGCATTCAGTCTATTTTAAAGATACTGTACACGCCTTCACCTTCATAACATTAATACCCTGATGTCAACACAGAGAAGTGGAGCCTGCTGGATTTGTCTTGCTCCGTGTTTTGTCAATATTTCTCTCACTCTGTCTGGTGTGTCTCAGGATTTTTATTGCCCGGTTAGCAGCACGTCATTACTTGTTTTCATCCGTGGGGCATGGGTCAGTATTTCATTTGTTCATAATCGTGAATGTGACAGGACTTTAGTTGTTTCGTGGGGACTGTGATGCTGCGACAATGTCAGTGCTTGTCGACGGCAGCAAACTTGGAAGAACGTAACGTGTGTGCAAGATAATCTGGAATTCTACCAGGATCATGAAACGTTGTTGTAGTGTTCAAGTATAAGGCAGCTGATGACAACGTAGAGCAGTGTGATGGAGAAAGGACATTGAAAGACAATTTACGACAACGTTTGTGAGAAGGTTTGTAGCTCGGGTGCTCGTTATTGTGGTTCTATTCACCGAGCTGGAATTTGTGTTGCAGACGTTTCGCCCCCTGTCTCGGTGACATCCTCAGTGCTTGGGAACCTCCTGTGAAGCGCTTCTGTTATGTTTCCTCCAGCATTTATTGTGGTTTGTCGGTGCCGCTTCCAGTTGTCTCAACATAGTGTACAAAATCCCATGCAAGGACTGCACAAAACACGACATAGGACAAACAGGAAGACAGCTAACGATCCGTATCCATGAACACCAAATAGCCACGAAACGATACGACCAGCTATCCTTAGTATTCACACATGCAGATGACAAGCAACATGAGTTCGACTGGGACAATACCACTATTATTGGACAAGCCAAACAGAGAACAGCCAGGGAATTCCTAGATGCACGGCACACATCCACAGATTTTATCAACAAACACATCGACCTGGATCCAATATTTCGGCCACTGCAGCAGACAGCTGGAACTGACAACCAGAAGCGGCAGAGCCAAACCACTACAAATGCCGGAGGCAACAACACAGAATCGGTTCGCAGGAGGCTCCCAAGCACTGAGGATGTCACCTAGACAGAGGGCGAAACGTCTGCAACACAAATTTCCAGCTCAGCGAACAGAACCACAACAACAATTTAAAACAGGCTGTACCGTTATAAAAGTACAGCAGGAGTAGGCATCCTGAGTGTATATGAGCGCAGACTACTGAGGATGCCAGGACAATTTACCCTCACAAATTACTGTCAGTAATTGAGCTGTTTCCATGAGAATAGGTAGGAATGAGTCTCCATGCTCCCTTCCTGGGAGGAGATGGAGACGATGTGTTGTGAGCCCAAACTTCTGCCCACCAGGACCGTGGAAATTCCATTTGTACCAGCTCGGAGTAGGAGCGAATCAGGGCCACAACCTCGAAGTTGCGTCGGGGAAGTGGAACTGGCAATGGGTTTAAAGTGAAAGTTTCCCTTCAATGAACGTTGTTCCTTACTCCGTTGATGGGATGTGAATGTTTCAGAATCTCCACTGTCCTCTCCGCTCGCGACATGATCCTCCACACATGGTGAGGGGAGGGGACGTGAGGAACTGATATCAAGGAGTCCAGCACGCGTTTTGGCCCTTTCTGTTCTTTTCTAGGTTGTTTCTCCTCGAATGGGAGAAGGGGAGGCAGGTGTGATAGTGCAAGCCGGGGGTTCTGCTGTTAGTGTTGGTGTACGTGGTGGGAAATGGTGAGGTTTCTGGAGGGAGACAATTCACAGTGTTGTATTTATGCAGTGTTATTAGTGTGGAGGGGTGCAGCTGAGGGGAAGGAGAAAGGGTTTCGTTGTGGCATGCAACAGTGAGAGTGATGGAGCAAGAGTCAAGATTGGGGTGGTGCTGAAAAAGCACAGCAGGTCACGTGGCATCCTGTTGAATGATTTTTGCCCGAAATGTCGACTTTCTTGCTCCTCAGATGCCGCTTGACCTGTTGTGTTTTTCCAGCACCATTCCAATATTGACTGATTACAGCATCTGCAGTCCTCACGTTCTCCATGCTGGAGCATGAGTCTTTTTCGTGGATAGGTGCTATCATAGATATACAGTGAGCGTCAGAGAGCAGACAGAATATGGTAACACTTACCCTGACAAGGCGGGGAAGGTTATTGACACTTGTCCTGTATGGCTGGACATTTATTCAGACCACAGATACTGCACTGATCTGCGTGGTGAGCACAGTCTTTGTCGGTGGCCTGGTGGTGAGGCCTCCTCTGTACTACCCCATCAAAAGGACGGCTGTGCCCCTGTCGACAGATCGTGTTGTAATTGTCGCTGATTTTGCCAGGCTCTGATTAAAACGTGCAGTGCTGCTCCGAGCTGAGAAAGCTCAACCCTGTGCCCGTTTGCCTTTTAAAGTTGGCCTCATTGCCAGGGATCACTAAATAACCAGGGACATTGGGGCGATAGTGAGTACTTGCAGCTGTTATGGATGGAAGAATCTGGCGGGCAATAAATGAGAGGGACACAATGTGGTGGGATGTGTAGTTAATGATGTGCATTCGTTCAGATAGCACAGAGGAAACTAGCTCAGCCTCATGCATAATATCCCGCTGTCACACTCAGTGAACATGCCACGGAGCTACATTATTGTTGGAAACTTGCAGTGCAAATGTCCATTTAAAACTCTCCACCGTCTGTGCTCACACCAGTGTGCTGTTGATCCATCATTCCTGGAAATACTGGCTCCTGTTCCACGATTTAATCGAAATGTCGACGTTTCAGCATTCTGAAACCTATGTACACATCATTCCATGATATGTCTATCGATCTTCCCGTCTCTGTCTATATCCCAAACCCCTCCCATTTGTTGGTTTTATCAATGATTCCCCCAATCGCTCTCTGGCAACGGTTTTCACACCCGCAGCACCTCTTATCATGGCACAATGGAGACATGGAGCTGTAATGAATGGAAGCTGCACATCCTGTCACTTCAAGAATGGGCGCAAGTTTCCTGACGCTGGGCAGTGATCGAACACAGTGTTGGCGACAATTGAACGGGGTGGTGTGCATAGCTCTACATGCTGGGAAGGGAAATGATGCCTGGTTTACAGATCAATTCACCAGTGCTTGCTGCACAGTTCCCTGTACTGGTCTGACATTCTAGTTGTGTTTTTTTAAAATCATTCAGCTGTTATGGTCTGCACAGCTCCCGTTGCTGAACAGATATCTATCCTGAGTTTATAGATCAATGCTCTGATATATCTGCGCAGTGTTTCATTCAGGACAGATGACTGGATTGTATTGACCAGTGCAATGCATGAATCTTCACAGTGTTCCACTCTGGACAGATTGTTGAGGTGTACTGAGCAGAACTATCGCCTGCTCTACACAATGTTCCATGGTGAACATGCATGTCCGCTGTGATTATAGTTTATGGGCTGGTTTTGAGAGCTGGATAAAGAATGTGATATAACTAACCCCGTCAGTTGATCTTACAAGGCCTTTAGTTCTAATTCTTGTGATTGGACCCTCCGTCACTAACATTTTAATGTTCTTGTGTGACCATGCACCGTGCATCATGTTGGTGACCACCCACAGGCTCTTCATTCAGAAGCAATCAGCCATTCCCATCATCTTAGAGTCTCCTCGTCGAAAGAAAAGATGGCCTGTTGGCAAAAAAAAAACACCCTCCCCTCACGACAGCCAACCAACCACATCAAAATATCCCACGCATACTGAGACCAATGGGGCCACTGGGAGCATCAGTGAAAAGACCATCAGGGAGATGAAGCAATAAATCTAATGTCTGATTGGGTCAGAGTGAACGTTCCAGTACTCAGTGTTTCATTAAGTCTTGTTATCTCTCTCCATTTATGTAATGTATAACCCTGAAATCTTCCTGGGGAAAAAAAAACACAGGTTCATAGTTACCCACATTACATTCTATCTACCACGTTGTTGACTATCGCTTATCCATTTACAGATTATTGAATTCTTCTCGATAATTTCAGTTCCTGTCTATCTTAGTGTCATTTTTACTTTAGTTAGAGAACTTTTTTTTTCCATTTATGCAAACTGTTGATATTGGTTGCAAATATCTGAGGCCGCAGCACTGTTCATTGTTAAACTGATATATACTAATTAATCCCATACTTATCTGTGTTTCCGGCAAGGTAACCCATCCTCCCCATGTTCCTGTGTAGCAGCTTTGATAGGCTGCGTATTCCTTCCATTTCTATGTCACAGACATGAGAGATTAAAAGATCTGACCCAATTGCTGAGTAACAGACTCGACTGGCAGAACGACCACATCCTTCTCCTGTTCAAAACTCTTGATCGGGTGAATATCCTGCTTCAGTGTAGTGCCGTTGTGAATGGTGCCGAACTGCTTGTAAACAACAGTGATCAGTCCACTTTTGACTTTAAGATAGAGAGAAGGCCATTGATGCTGCAGCTGCCAATAGCCCAGTGCTTCATGAATGCCCAGTTTCTATTTGCTTGGTCATTTAGACCTATGTCCTACTTCGCAGGCGATAGAGCCAGAGAACAAAGTGGGCAGTGTCTTCAATATGAGGCTGAGTCTTTCCCTACGCACGGACTGTGTTCTAGCTGCTACTACAGGTACCGTTTGCGACATATCAATCCGAGAAGTAGTTTGGTGAGATTATTTCTCCCTGCTTTGTTCCCCCATCACTTCTCACACTCTGGCTGCTGTCTGTTTGTGATTTGTAACTGCTCAGGCCTTGGTGGGCCTGTCGAGACACCCTTGGTGATGGATTTTGAAGACCCACATCCAGAGTATGTTTTGTGTCCTTGTCACCCTCAGTGATTCAATGAAACGTGACCCACCACGTCTGATTTTGTGAGGCTAACGGTGTCAGCCTGTTTCCTGTTCGTGTCAATATGAGGAAGAAAAGTGACAATGGAGCACGAAATAATTGTTCTTTTAAAAATAAACGCTGAATTAAAGACAGTCAATGTGAATGTGTTTTATATTCTTAAAAACGATTGTGAAATGCATATGATAGAAAGGCGTCAGAGTGACATTGGACACAGTTACCAACATTTTGAACTGAACATTCAGCAGATTTAATATTTCGAAATGACATCTGTATGATTGTAATTAATGATCGCGAATCAAATGATTAACTTGTGCAAAGATGATTTTGTGAGTGACAGACAATGAGTGTTAGAGCAAAGAGTGCAGAGGACACATGAATATCTGCAGAAGGATAGGGATAGTTTAGGTGAGTGGGCAATGGCCTGGCGGATGGAG